>NC_083848.1:1771321-1918821 GCF_015708825.2 Lethenteron reissneri
CATCAGAGTATGAGAGCTCGGGGTAAGCATTTACACCATTGGAACCTCATTTGCCAGTAGCAAAATATGATAATTGGTTTTTTACCCTTTCATCTGGCAACAAAACTGACACCTTTTTTTACAAGGAGTCATGTTTGCATTGACAATAATACCTGTGGTCGGAATGCAAACAAAAAAACACAACTCTGATAATGTGTGCACTGTCCTTGAAATTGATTGATCCACACCCGAGACAGCTTTTCTTAGAGCCTAGTCTCACATGGTGATGGACCAGATGACGCCAAAAAGCGCACAACTCAAAGACAATGTACCATCAGAGTATGAGAGCTCGGGGTAAGCATTTACACCATTGGAACCTCATTTGCCAGTAGCAAAATATGATAATTGTTTTTTACCCTTTTATCTGGCAACAAAACTGACACCTTTTTTTTATAAGGAGTCATGTTGGCATTGACCACAATACCTGCAGTCAGACTGCAAACAAAAAACACAACTCTGATAATGTGTGCACTGTCCTTGAAATTGATTGATCCACACCCGAGACAGCTTTTCTTAGAGCCTAGTCTCACATGGTGTTGGACCAGATGACGCCAAAAGGCGCACAACTCAAAGACAATGCACCATCAGAGTATGAGAGCTCGGGTAAGCATGTACACCATTGGAACCTCCTTTGCTACTGGCAAAGGAGGTTCCAGTGGTACTTCATTAACAATTGTACGACTACTACAACAACATGTGGATGTACTGAAGGAGATTAGGTGAATGGCATAGATGACAGGAAGTCATTGGGTGGCAAATATGTGAGGGTGATCATGATGATGAATGGTTTAAATGAATGGGGTTAATGAGTGATTTCCGTATCATGAGAATAGATAGTATTATTAAAGTAAATGATGATGATTGTATTGAATGAATGGGGTTAATGAGTGATAGCCGTATCATGTGAATAATTATTATTATAACTGTAAATGATGATGATTGTATTGAATGAATGGGGTTAATGAGAGAAAGCCGTGTAATGAGAATTATTATTAGGAAAGTACATGATGAGGAATGGATTGAATGATTGGGAGTTAATGAGGGATATCCGTATACTGAGATTATGAAGAGGGTGGTGGTTATGAGGGGGTAATTAAAGGGGGGGTCATGGGGTGAGCCGGTGTTAACAATAATTGTGAGCGTTGAGTGAGGAGCAAAAACTTAGTGAGCGAAGGTGACCTCTTAATGTGGAGGGGGAAGTTCGTCCCAGTGGATGGGGTGGTAGAGCGAGAAGAGAAAGAGAGAGAGAGAGACAGCGAGAGTGTGCGGAGTGAGCAGAGGCAGATGGAGGAACAGTTAGAGAGCAAAGATTGAGAACCAGAGGTCGCAAACGGGTTTTGATTCCTTACCCGTACCCGTACCCGGCCGCACCAGGGTCGCAAACGGGTACCCGTACCCATACCCGGCCGTACCCGTACCCTACCCGTACCCGGCCGGGTACGGGTGAGGTACGGGTATTGGGTACCTGATTGCGACCTCAGGGATGAAGCCATGTTGCAGACGCGGGTGGGTTGATTCTAGGAACTTGAATTGTGAGAAGAGGCAAGACGTTGGGAAATGAGTGACAAACAATTACTCACCAGTGACTCACGGTCTACCCGTACCCGGCCGCACCAGGGTCGCAAACGGGTACCCGTACTTGTAACCGGCCGGGTACGAGCAGCCGGGTATCGGGTAGGGTACAGGTATCGGGTACCCGATTGCGACCTCTGTTGAGAACGTAGAGAGAGGCCGAATAGGCGACGCGTCGAAAGAGTGGTGGCGCAAGACCAATATGTCATCATACATGTCGATTAAAATGCACTTACCTGTGTTAAACTAACACGTGTATTTGACTCAAGGTAGAATTCCCTCCAACGCAAAAAAAATCACTCACCACACTCACTTCTTCAAACTTGTACAGCCCCCCCCCCCCCACCGACACACCCACCCACCCATCCGCCTCCTCCCCATAAGCTTCAGCTGCTGCGGAGAAGCCACAAACGTCGCAAGTTCAATGTGCAATGAAGGGGCCTAAATGCGGCCCTACACAACACGAGAGCCTAAGGCCACGTGTGTTTAATCGGGCCTTGATCAAGACCACAGCGGCAACCTTGAACCTTGTCGCATTCTGGTGAAGTGGCGTCAGAGTTGCACCCGCGACTGAATCCATCTCTATGCACCACCTTGTCCGCGGTTGTAGACAAGATGGCCGAGTGGACGTGTCGCACTAGTAGAACACAGTGATCGTATTTCCAGCAAAGGAGGGGTTACGGTTACCAGGATTTGTATGTGCGTGTGGATGTTGCACTCCTTTTGTACCGTATGTTGCCAACCGTACTATGTGTGTATGTATGTTGAACTTCAATCACACCGTACATAGCCAACAATACTATGTTTGTATGTATGTACAGTGAGGGAAAAAAGTATTTGATCCCCTGCTGATTTTGTACGTTTGCCCACTGACAAAGAAATGATCAGTCTATAATTATAATGGTAGGTTTATTTGAACAGTGAGAGACAGAATTACAACAACAACATCCAGAAAAACGCATGTCAAAAATGTTATAAATGATTTGCATTTTAATGAGGGAAATAACGTATTGGAAGGGGGGGGGGGCTAAAAGAGAAGACGAGGAGTACGCATACGTAGACCTGTTCGTGCACAAGCCCCTGTTGGTGCACATGATAGAAAAGAACGAAAATGCTCATGAATGATTTAAGAGTGCAGCATCTTGGATTCACCGGGCACCACGCGCCCCACAAGGCGCCTGGCCAGAGCGCGTCGGATCTCGGCCGTGCGGAGGCCGTAGACGACCGGGTTGAGCACGGGCGGCAGAACGTACTGGAGGGTCTGCAGGGAGCGCAGGTCCCCTGGGATGGAGGCATGCAGCTTGAGGCCACTCACGAACGTGAAGAGGATGGAGCTGAAGAAGACGCTGATCACGCAGATGTGCGTGACGCACGTGTGGATGGCCTTAACCTTGCCCTCCCGCCGCTGCGGCTTGTGGCACTCGAGCAGGATGAGCAGGTACATGAGGACGACGATGATGAGGGGCAAGATGATTCCCGAGATGATGTTGATGTAGGTGAAGATGACGCTGGGGTAGGGGTCGCTGCACGACAGGTTGCCGAGCATCATGATGTCGCAGTTGGGCGAGGAGGTGACCTTCAGGCGGCAGTAGTTGAGGCGCACCACCACGGCCACGTAGCCGAAAATCGGCAGTCCCGCGAGCGCCACGGACGCCAGGAAGACCTTGAAGACCAGGGAGTTGGACATGATCGAGTGGTAGCGCAGCGGGTGGACGATGGCCACGTAGCGGTCCACGGACATGGTGGTGAGGATTAACGACTGCACCCTGATGGCTATGTGGTAGAAGAACATCTGGGCGATGCACTCGGGCATGGGGATGAGATTCGAAGCAACGAGGTTGGCCATGATCCTCGGCAGTGCGTTGGTCGTCTCCACGACGTCGGTGATCGCCAGCAGCGCCATGAGCAGGTACATGGGCCGGTGGAGGTTCGACTCGAGGCAGATGACGAGGCCCAGCGTCGCATTGGCTGCCACAGTGAAGGCGTAGATGAGGAGGAGGGCCGCGAAGGCCGAAGTAGCGAGCGGCGGGGGGGTCTCGGAAGAGCGTGACCATGAAGATGAGGTCCGACGAGGGGTCGACGACTGCCACGGTGCCATTCTGGGACGAGTTGAAGTCCATGTCTGGGAGAAATAAGAAAAGAGTGGGCGACGGAGTCGTGGGGGGTTTTGGGTGGGCGCTTGAGGCTTTCAGAAGATTGTTTGGGCAAAACGTTGTCATACCACGCTCGCCTACACCCGCATATTAAACCACGAACTAAAAACTAAACTTCGCTTTTTTTCATTCGACCAGGTAAGGCCCACCTAGCTAAATATAGATAGTTGTAAGACGCGACCCAGCTATCAGGAATGATAGCTCCGAAGAAGTGAATTATCATCACGTGTACATTCATGGCGGGCAAATATTCGAGACGCACGTTTTGTGAACGTGGAGGGGGGAAAAAACGGAGGACCCAGAGAAAGAATTCCACACAACTACGGAGAGAGAGACACGCAAACTTCAAATATACAACAGACGTCAGGATCGGGATCGGACCCACGAACCTCCTGCATACCAGGCGAGGGAGTTCACATCTCGCCACATATCCCAATAATCAAACCGACTCTCGGACGAAGAAACAGACATTCTACCCACGTGACTTTACCGAAAGGACAGTATGGATTCCTGCAGTCACGAAAGCTTAAAATCAAGATTGCCTGTAAGACAGACAACGTTGAGCTAACGACAAAATTACTCTCTAAAACGATTTAATTTAATTCCGATGTGACGAGTATACACACAAGGCATTTCTTGATGGGGACATCTTAACGTTTATGTAGCATCACCGTCATCCCAGGCCTTGTCTGGATAGCAGCATCTCGAGATACGACTGTCGGCTCAGTCGCGTTCGTGAGTTCCACGCGTGATGCTGCGTTGTGGTAGTAGATGCGTTCCAAAAAGAAAATAATAATATTGGTAATTGCCAGGCCAGGTGCACTTTAAGGCCACGTGAAGTGTCGAACGCCCGCTGGTAGCGAGAGGTCACGGGACAGACCCCAGGTGCCACGGGTGGCAGCTACTCGCTACTCACAGCACTTGCCCCAACAGTCTGTTGAAGGATACACGGGAGACCTTTGTCTGTGTCTCCTTCATAGCTGCTGCTCGCTAACAGCACTTGCCCCAGCAGTCTGTTCAAGGCTACACGGGGGACCTTTGTCTGTGTCCCCTTCGTAGCTGCTGCTCGCTACTCACAGCACTTGCCCCAGCAGTCTGTTCAAGGCTACACGGGGGACCTTTGTCTGTGTCCCCTTCGTAGCTGCTTCTCGCTACTCACAGCACTTGCGCCAGCAGTCTGTTCAAGGTTACACAACAACAGCAGCAACAACAACAACAGCAACAACAACAACAATTGCGCAGAGCGAATTTAAAGGGCACGTGGCGAGTCATGAGTAGGGCTGGGCTACAGCCGCCCTACCCATGTTGGTGGTGGTGGTGATGATGATGGTGGTGGTGGTCATGGTAGTGATGATTATGGTGGTGGTAGTGATGATGCTGGTGGTGGTGATGGTGGTGGTGGTGGTGATGGTGGTGGTGGTGGTGGTCATGATGGTGATGCTGATGATGGTGGTGATGATTGTGATGGTGGTCATGATGGTGATGATGATGGTGGTGGTCACGATGGTGATGTTGGTCATGATGGTGATGATGATGATGGTGGTCATGATGGTGATGATGATGATGGTGGTCATGATGGTGATGATGATGCTGGTGGTGATGATGATGATGGTGGTGGTCATAATAGTGATGATGATGATGATGGTGGTCATGATGGTGGTGATTATGGTGGTGGTCATGATGGGGATGATGATGGTGCTGGTGATAATGATGGTGGTGGTGGTCATAATAGTGATGATGGTGGTGATGATGATGATGGTGGTGGTCATGATGGTGATGATGGTGGTGATGATGGTGATCATGATGGTGATGATGATGGTGGTGGTCATGATGGTGATGGTGGTCATGATGGTGGTGATGATGATGATGGTGGTCATGATGGTGATGGTGATGATGATGACGGTGGTCATGATGGTGATGATGATGCTGGTGGTAATGATGATGATGATGGTGGTGGTCATAATAGTGATAATGATGATGGTGGTCATGATGGTGGTGATTATGGTGGTGGTCATGATGGTGATGATGATGGTGCTGGTGATGATGATGGTGGTGGTGGTGGTGGTCATTATAGTGATGATGGTGGTGATGATGATGATGGTCATGATGGTGATGATGATGCTTGTGGTGATGATGATGATGGTGGTGGTCATAATAGTGATGATGATGATGGTGGTCTTGATGATGATGATTATGGTGGTGGTAATGATGGTGATGATTATGGTGGTGGTCATGATGGTGATGCTTATGCTGGTGGTGGTGATGATGATGCTGATGATGCTGGTGGTGGTGGTGATGATGATGATGATGGTCATTATAGTGATGATGATGATGATGGTGGTCATGATGGTGATGATTATGGTGGTGGTGGTGATGATGGTGGTGGTGATGGTGGTCATAATGGTGATGATGAAGGTGGTGGTGGTGGTGGTGGTGGTGATGATGACGGTGGTGATGGTGATGATGATGGTGGTGGTCCTAATAGTGATGATGATGATGGTGGTCATGATGGTGGTGAGTATGGTGGTGGTCATGATGGTGATGATGATGGTGCTGGTAATGATGATGGTGGTGGTGGTGGTCATAATAGTGATGATGGTGGTGATGATGATGATGGTGGTGGTCATGATGGTGATGATGGTGGTGATGATGGTGGTCATGATGGTGATGATGATAGGTGGTTGTTATGATGGTGATGGTGGTCATGATGGTGATGATGATGATGGTGGTCATGATGGTGATGATGATGATGATGGTGGTCATGATGGTGATGATGATGCTGGTGGTGATGATGATGATGATGGTGGTGGTCATAATAGTGATAATGATGATGGTGGTCATGATGGTGGTGATTATGGTGGTGGTCATGATGGTGATGATGATGGTGCTGGTGATGATGATGGTGGTGGTGGTCATAATAGTGATGATGGTGGTGATGATGATGATGGTGGTGGTCATGATGGTGATGATGATGATTGTGGTGATGATGGTGATGGTGGTCATGATGGTGATGATGATGGTGGTGGTCATGATGGTGATGGTGGTCATGATGGTGATGATGATGATGATGGTCATGATGGTGATGATGATGGTCATGATGGTGATGATGATGATGATGGTGGTCATGATGGTGATGATGATGTTTGTGGTGATGATGATGATGATGGTGGTGGTCATAATAGTGATGATGATGATGGTGGTCATGATGGTGATGATTATGGTGGTGGTCATGATGGTGATGATTATGGTAGTGGTCATGATGTTGATGCTTATGCTTGTGGTGTTGATGATGATGCTGATGATGCTGGTGGTGGTGGTGATGATGATGATGTTGATGGTGGTCATGATGATGATGATGATGATAATGGTGGTGATGATGGTGATGGCGGTCATGATGATGGGTAGTCATGATGGTGATGGTGGTCATGATAGTGATGATGATGGTGGTGGTCATGATGGTGATGGTGGTCATGATGATCATGATGATGGTTATAATAGTGATGATGATGATGGTGGTCATGATAATGATGATTATGGTGGTGGTGGTGATGATGGTGGTGGTGATGGTGGTCATAATGGTGATGATGAAGGTGGTGGTGGTGATGATGACGGTGGTGATGGTGATGATGATGGTAATGATGATGGTGATGATGATGGCGGTGGTGGTGATGATGGTGTTTATGATGAGAATCGTGATGAGGATAGTCATGATGCTGTTGTTGCTGCTGATGATACTAATACTCATGATGATGATACTTTTGATGATTCTGCTCATTCTGATAACGATTCGGCTGATGCAATATTTGATGATTATAATTCTGCTAAAGTTACTTCTGCTGATGATGATGATGCTACTGCCACTCATGATGCTGATGGTTCTGTTTTTACTGCTGATGATGATTTTACTGATACTCATGCTGATGATGATTCGACTGATTCTAGCTTTGATGGTCATGCTTCTGCTCAAGTTACTGCTGATGATGATACTCCTGCCACTCATGTTGCTGATGATTCTGCTGATGATAGTTTTGATAATTACGCATCTGCTACTGTTTTTGCTGCTGCTGATGATGATGATACTGCCACTCATGATGCTGATGATTCTGCTGATGATAATTTTGATAATTACGCATCTGCTACTGTTGCTGCTGCTGCTGCTGCTGATGATGATGATACTGCCACTCATGATGCTGATTCTGCTGAAGATTATTTTGTTGAGTATGTGTCTGTTGCTGCTGATGATGCTGCCACTCATAATGCTGATGATTCTGCTGATGATACTTTTGAAGATTATGCTTCTGCTACTCTTACCGCTACTGCTGCTGATGATAATGATGATACTGTCACTCATGATGCTGATGATTCTGCTGATGATACTTTTGCTGAATATGTGTCTGTTGCTGCTAATGATGATGATGATGATTGCGACACTGCCACTCATGATTCCGATGAGGATTATGCTGATGACACTTATGATGATGAGGATTATGCCGCTGCCGCTGCTGATGATCGTGATGATGATGACGGTGACTTCAATTTGCAACAGATCGCTTACCAACGCTCGCCTTAGAACGTGAAATAACTCGGTGGAGGAATCAAGAACAGCAACAACGGCACCAATGTCTCAAAAACGTCTCACAGCTACTACAGGTCGTACTCCGGTGACCGCGACTGTAATTGCCTGCGACCGTTGTTGCCTGCGACTGGAGTTGCCTGTGATCGTCGTTGCCCGTTACTGGAGTTGCTCGTGACTCTGTTGTTGCCCGCGACTGGAGTTGCTTGCAACTGTTGTTGCCCGAGACTGGAGTTGCCTGCGACCGTCGTTGCCCGTGACTGGAGTTGCTTGCGACTCTGTTGTTGCCCGCGACTGTTGCCCGCGACTCTGTTGCCCGCGACACGTCAGCCCTGGCGCTGCGAGTCGACCGCCGCCTTTTATCGCTGGCGCCGTTCTGCGATTTCCATGGGGGGGTTAACTCCTTGGGGTGAAGGGGGTGGAGGGGGGGGACAGGGGGGTGGGGGGGATGTGTGGGGGATAGTGGGGGGTGGGTTACCACCCTCATGCCCCCCACCCCCCACCGACGCCTTCGGGGAGGAGCAGGAGGATGCTGAAGTGAATGTGGGGAAGCAGCTCCTTGAGGGGCAATTAACCATGGCGGCTCCTGCCCTGAGCACGTCTCTGTGTGTGTGTGGTGTGTGTGTGTGGGTGTGTGTGGGTGTGTGTGTGTGGGTGGGTGTGTGGGTGTGTGTGTGTGTGTGGGGAGCGGTAGTGTAGCGGTTAGCGCGCTGCGCTATGAACCTGGCGACCCGGGTTCGATTCCTGCTCACGGCTAACACCAGTGACGATTATCTGAACCGGTCCTGGGCCTCCCCTAGGTCGACTCAGCCTTAAATGAGTACCTGGTGCGGTGTGTAAACATCGCCACTAGGGAGACAAAGGCGGTCGGGCGTGGTGCTGGCCACCCACCCCCTCGTGTACCGTTCCGGCCTTCATAGGTGCTCGCTAACAGCACTTGCCCCTACAGTCTGTTCAGGCTATACGGGGGATCTTTGTCTTTATCTTTGTGTGGGTGTGTGGGTGTGTGGGTGTGTGTGTTGGTGGGTGTGTGTGGAGAGTTTCCCATACCTGGGCAGTGTGCTTATGACCGGCTCCAGTTTAACAGCAGAGGTCTCACTCCGAATCAGTCGAGCGGCATAATCTTTTCATCGGTTGCGGAACGCTGTGTGGAAGCTACCTGGTCTGTCGCTCCGCACGAAGCTTCAGGTCTTCTCGGCCTCGGTCATTCCCTCCCTTCTCTATGCTTGCGAAACGTGGACCCCCCTAATGGAGCATCTTCGCCGGTTAGAAGCATTTAGGCTGGCCTGCCTACGATCCATCCTGGGTTTAACCAGGCTGGATTGTGTGAGGAGCTCACAAATCCTTGAAAGATCTGGGAAAAGTCCCATCGGTGAGCTCCTCCGGCAGGCAAGGCTGCGTTGGCTGGGTCATGTAGCCCGCATGCCCAGCCACCGCATGCCTAAACAGCTTTTGTTCGGCGGGATCGAAGGGGCTAAACGGGCGCGGTACGGGCTCGAGAAGAGATGGAGTGATGTGGTACAGGAGGACGTGGAGCTGAGTGGACTTGCCGATGACTAGTACCAGCGGTGTCAAGATCGGCCTCTGTGGAGGAGGCTCGTGAAGGACGCTACTGGGCAGTTAGAGGCAGTCGCCCTCCAGCAACAACGGAGGGCGGAGGAGCGACGCTCACAACAACGAGCGGAGCGCCGGGTGGCTAAAGCACAGCAAGTTGGCACAGTAGGGGGCACAGGTGGTGCATCAGCCAATCATCTCGGTCATCTCAGTCAGTCGACCCATTGCACCTGGGTCTGCCCTGTGACCTCCTGCCAGTGGGCAGTTCTACACTTCACGTGGCCTCAAGGTGCACATAGCCTGGCCCAAGCGTCGTGGTAACATCATCGATTGTTGTTGTTGTTGTGTGTGGGTGTGTGTGTGGGTGGGTGGAGAGTTTTCCATACCTGGGCAGTGTGCTTATGACCGGTGTAACAGGCCGGTGTATACCCCCAGGCCGTAGTATACCCGGGATTAAAATGGCCGAGGCTAGATTATACCCGGGTATATTATGGCCTAGGCCAAATTATGCCCCTCTAGGCCAAATCATACCCCATGATAGTAATAGTGTTAAACGATATACACATGAATTACTAAATTTTTCCAACATTTTATTTAAAACTGTAAACACATACACTTTGATTGCTTCAATCAGAAAAACTTTAATAATAACCCTAACCCTGACTCTAAAAATGCTTCAAATGATCAAATTGAGATTCTTACTTCCATTTATATGCTTTTTAAATATCGATCGAAATTCGTTGTCGGCTGTTCTCTATGTAATGTGAGGATATATCCGGGTTGCTAATGGATCACACCTCGTTACGATGATTGGCTCTGCCGGTCCTGGCCCATAGCCAATGGGGGGAAGTCTAGGGGCGTGGCCCTGACGTCACTGGGAAGGTGACATCTGTAAGTAGAGGATTGGTTCTGCTGGCTTTAGCCACAGCCAATGGGGGGACGAGTCAGGGGCGTGTTCCCGGGAGCGTACGATGGAGTCTAGAAGATTCCATAGAGGTTAACCAGGATTGGTGGAAAGGTACCACGTGACCCGGGTATTAAAAGGGGTGGAGACGAACAACACGTGGTCAGATCTGGAACGAACGGAGGGTGAGGCCACGCTGGAGCGGGGTCCAGGCTGCCACGTGGTCCAGGCTGCCCACGTGGTCCAGGCTGCCACGTGGTCCAGGCTGCCCACGTGGTCCAGGCTGCCCACGTGGTCCAGGCTGCCCACGTGGTCCAGGCTGCCCACGTGGTCCAGGCTGCCCACGGGGTCCAGGCTGCCCACGTGGTCCAGGCTGCCCACGTGGTCCAGGCTGCCACGTGGTCCAGGCTGCCCACGTGGTCCAGGCTGCCCACGTGGTCCAGGCTGCCACGTGGTCCAGACTGCCACGTGGCCGCGCGTGTCTCTCTCTCTCTCTCACGCTGTCTGTCGGCAGCGTGAAGGAGTAAGATGGGAGTGTTGTGAACGAAAGACAAATAAAGACCGGATTCCAGAAGTCGCTTCCACGACCTTTATTACATCTGTATGGATAATTGCCTTTGAACTTTCACATGTGGCATGTTCTGGCCTGGAGAGGTATGGTCTGGCCCAGTCTAGTTTAAGCCCCCGGGAATAGTTTAGCCTAGGACACTTTATCCCCCCGGGTATACTCTGGCCTGGGCCAAACTATACCCGGGTTTCATCGGGGCAGGAGTTATTTTAGCCTGTTACACCGGGACTTGGATTCTTGTCTTGGATTAATGCACGGCCTACGCGGAGGGCGTGGGGGGGGGGGGGGTGCGTGACGTCAGCAGGCACACTGCGTGACGCTGCCGCATGCGGGTGACATCACAGATGTGACGTCACCGCTCACTTGACGTACAAAAAATATCCATCATTGCGCCCCCCCCCCCCCCCACCCAAAATACATAAGTCTATTTTTATACTTTTTGCATTGTGTACAGTCTGGAAGCTACCCACATGCCAAAGTTTATGTTTGTTGCATTTTGTGGAAGTATGCTAAACATTTCGAACAGACACACATATTCACAAATTTCCCTTTTATATATATACTGTAGATAATAACAACAATGAACCCAGTTCCAATAACTCAAATGACACAGGGCCATCATCCAAGCACGTAATCGATCAAAGCTGAACTTATGGAGGGAAACCTAAAAGTGCAATTACCCCTTGCCCCGATTGGAACATCTGTGAATAAAGTTCCCCACGGCTAACCGGATCCCTCTTGCTGCAGTCCAAATGGAAGATTGTGATCTTTCGATTTAAAGCTTTCGTGACTGCAGGGATTCATCTTCTTGGTTCTTTCGGTAAAGTCACGTAGAAGGGAAATAATAATATAATAAAAACAAACCAATTAAATAATTCTCACGACGTTTCGGCCACAACGCAAGCAGCCATCCTCAGGTGAAGAACAGGTCTGTCGGAAAGGCAGCGTCTGAATGAAACACCACCAGGCTTGGCAGCGTATATTTAAGCTGGGTTGGAGAGGGAAGAGCGCCTTGACAAAATAATTTGCCTATCAAGAAGAATTTAGCATATTTATGGGAAATGGAGATATGGGATTAGTCACTACTTGTGGAATGCGTAGTAGGTGGGCGGGGGGTTTTATTATGTTTCATTTTTATTATTTTATTATTTCCCTTCTACGTGACTTTACCGAAAAAACCAAGAAGATGAATCCCTGCAGTCACGAAAGCTTTAAATCGAAATTGTGATCTTTATTCAGCGAAGGATTCCACAGGTCTCTGTGTGTGTGTCTCCCATGTGGAGACTAAAGTCTGATGTTTACCCGTGGCAATATAATCGACAGGTCTACGTCGTCGGCAGTTGAATGTTAAAACTTTGGTGGATCGCTAAGATTTTTTTTTCATATATATGTAATAAAGGTCGTTGAGGCAACTTCTGGAATCCGTCTTTTATTCAACTTTGCATTAGAACTTTCCTTCACGCTGCTGACAGGCAGCGTGAGAGGGATAGATAGAGAGAGATGCACTGCCACGTGGCAACCCGGAGCCCCGCTCCCGCGTGGCCCCCTTCCTCTGTTCGTTCCCGTTCTGACCACTGTGTCGTCCGTCTCCACCCCTCTTTAATACCCGGGTCACATGGTACGTTTCCACCAATCCTGGTTAGCCTCTATGGAATATTCGCTCCCGGGACCACGCCCCTGACTCATCTCCCCATTGGCTGTGGCTAAAGCCAGCAGAACCAATCCTCTACAACCAGCTGTCATCTTTCCATTACGTCAGGGCCACGCCCCTAGGCTTCCCCCCATTGGCTATGAACCAGGACCGGCAGAGCCAATCGTCGTGACGAGTTGTAATTCGTCAACGACCCGGATATAACCTCACATTACATATATATAAGAGCCAAGCCACTCAGTAACTTGAATGCGAGAATAAGAATAATCTTAAAATCGATTCTGTACTTTACAGGGGGCCAGTGTAGGGAGGTGAGCATACAGGGTGGCCCACAAGTCAGGACACATAGGGTTATTATTATTATCATCATCCAGGGTGCTTCAAAACATCGGATCCAGCGGCAGCGGCATAATTCTCATCATCATAATTGTCATCAGCAGAATCCTCATTGGCATCATGAGTAGCCGCGTCGTAATCATCATCATCATTAGCAGCAATATCTCTGCAACCACGAACCGCCCATGAATGAAACTCTTACCACTTGAACTTCCGATTTCTTCATTTTTCAGCAAGACGGAGCACCGCCACATTGGCACCTGCAGGTTCGGCGTTTTCTAAATGACGCACTGCCTCAACGTTGGATAGGTGGCACGGGACCTCAAGACTTGGCGCTACACTCTTGGCCCCCAAGATCCCCAGACATCACAGCCTGCGACTTTTTCTTGTGGGGATACGTCAAAGTCCGTGTTTTTGTGCCACCATTAGCGACTAATCTGGATGACCTCAAAAACAGAATCACGGCAGCGGTGACTTCAGTGGAAGAAGACCATTTGAGAGGCGTTAGGGACGAATTCAACTATGGTCTCAATGTTGTCCGTACAGCAGGTGGAGGGCACATATAGCATTTATAAAATGGTTCGTAACTTTTAGTGTAATTGTAACATGTTGCCATCGTGAAATACACTGCTTTGAAATAGGGTCCGTCTTTATCCAACACCCTGTAGGATTACTCAATAGTTACTGATAGTGTAACCATTCACACGCCTATTCACAAACGCGGTCATCATGAGGCATCACACCTTAACAGGGCCCCATTGTTAAAGCCGTCCATAAATGACGTCACACACCTAGGGGGGGAGGGTCAGACATTTGTGACGATGTCTAACGAGGGGGGGGTGGTGAGAAATGTGACGTCACATCAAAATGCGCAACTTTAAATTAATATAGACAACACGTTCTACTTAATTAAATATACTTTTTAATAAATGTTTTCTCCTCCAACATCAGAGTGCAGTGCCACATTAAATACGCACTACAATGACAATAGTTTAAAGCGATTTGAAGCATGTTTTATTTTTTTGGGGGGGCAGAGCTTTGTGACGTCATATTTGAGGGCGGGTCTGACTTTTTGTGACGTCTGGTGACGGGGTCAAAAATCGTCCAAAATCGCGTGACGTCATTTATGGACGGCCACTTACATCTTTTATAATCCATTCCGTCTGTCCACTGAACTCTCCGTTCATGACGCTATGAGTAAGGGCAACCGCCCGAAACGTCACCTATTATATATATCTTTAAAGGTGTATTGAATTTTTTTTATACTGCTACTGATGCTCCGGCTGTTATGGAATGACTCATGCAGCCAGCTATGGCTGCAAAGTTTGGTCGTGCATGTTATGTAGATCGTTTATTGTTAAATTTGAATCACGGTTCCTATGATCACTGTTACGTTGTTTTCATAGCTGAACTCCACTCATTCTGTAGAACAGGGGGAGATCATACAACCTCCACTCACTCTCACTCTGTAGAACAGGGGGTGATCATACGAACTCCACTCACTCTCACTCTGTAGAACAGGGGGAGATCATACAAACTCCACTCACTCTCACTCTGTAGAACAGGGGGAGATCATACAAACTCCACTCACTCTCACTGTGTAGAACAGGGGGAGATCATGCAAACTCCACTCACTCTGTAGAACAGGGGGAGATCATACAAACTCCACTCACTCTCGCTCTGTAGAACAAGGGGAGATCATACAAACTCCACTCACACTCACTCTGTAGAACAGGGGGAGATCATGCAAACTCCACTCACACTGTAGAACAGGGGGAGATCAAACAAATTCCACTCACACTGTAGAACAGGGAAGAGATCATACAAATTCCACTGACTCTCACTCTGTAGAACAGGGGTGAGATCATACAAACTCCACTCACTCTGTAGAACAGGGGGAGGTCATACAAACTCCACTCACTCTGTAGAACAGGGGGAGGTCATGCAAACTCCACTCACTCTGTGGAACAGGGGGAGATCATACAAACTCCACTCACTCTGTAGAACAGGGGGAGATCATACAAACTCCACTCACTCTCGCTCGGTAGAACAGGGCGAGATCATACAAAGTCCCATCACAAGGAAGAAACACAAATAGATAGACGCTGTTTTGTTGTTGACCGCATTGAAAGGGCTGTACGTCGTAGGGAACTTGTACAGAAATACGGGGTTAACCGTATGGCTTTTCGGATTTAGTGTAGTGTATTGTAAAGTAGTGTTGCATACTTGTCAACCCCTTACTACAAATCAATGCAGATCTTATTGGTCAACCCGTGCCACTTGCAAATCTCAACGTTCATCCTACAAAGGCTCATTACAAGCGAGAAACACAAACAAATAGACTTACTGTCTTGCAAGGGCTGTATGCCGTATGGACCTGAAAACTCAATTTTCCTGTACAAGAATACGGCTAAACCGTATGTGTTGACAGCAATGTATTCCTGTCGTGGTGGTATTCTCTCTATACTCTTAGTTTTTTCGGTAAAGTCACATAGGTTACAAAAATGAAATTAAAATTAATACATATAAAATAATAAAAATCACGACGTTTCGGAGGCAACACAAGTCTCCGTCATCAGGTGGGACCGTCACAGCCAGATTTGCTGTATCAAGCGAGGCAGGGATTCCAAGATGCAAGTTCTTAAATACAAGTTAAGGGGGAGTAGGGGGCGGGAGCTTATCAGAATGTGGTAGCCAATGAATGGAACGTATTGGGAGGGGGGGCGGGGTTAAAAGAGGTGTACGTAGACGTCAACGTGGACGTGTTTGTGCACAAGCCCCTGTTGGTGCACATGATAAAAGAGAACGAAAATGCTCATGAATTGATTTAAGACCGCAGCATCTTGGATTCACCGGGCACCACACGCCCGACAAGGCGCCTGGCCAAAGCGCGTCGGATCTCGGCCGTGCGGAGGCCGTAGACGACCGGGTTGAGCACTGGCGGCAGAACGTACTGGAGGGTCTGCAGGGAGCGCAGGTCCCCAGGGATGGAGGTCTGCAGCTTGAGGCCACTCACGAACGTGAAGAGGATGGAGCTGAAGAAGACGGTGATCACGAAGATGTGCGTGACGCACGTGTGGATGGCCTTACCCTTGCCCTCTCGCAAATGCGGCTTGCGACACTCGAGCAGGATGAGCAGGTACATGAGGACGACGATGAGGAGGGGCAAGATGATTCCCGTGGTGATGTTGATGTAGTTGAAAATTACGCTGGGGTAGGGGTCGCTGCACGACAGGTTGAGGAGCATACTGCTGTGGCAGTTGGGCGAGGAGGTGACCTTCATGCGGCAGTAGTTGAGGCGCACCACCACGGCCACGTAGCCGAAGATCGGCAGTCCCGCAAGCGCCACGGTCGCCAGGAAGGCCTTGAAGACCAGGGAGTTGGACATGATCAAGTGGTAGCGCAGCGGGTGGACGATGGCCACGTAGCGGTCCACGGACATGGTGGTGAGGATTAACGACTGCACCCTGATGGTTACGTGGTAGAAGAACATTTGTGCAATGCACTCGGGAATGGGGATGAGATTCGAAGCGACGAGGTTGGCCATGATCCTCGGCAGTGCGGTGGTCGACTCCACGACGTCGGTGATCGCCAGCAGCGCCATGAGGACGTACATGGGCCGGTGGAGGTTCGACTCGAGGTAGATGACCAGGCCCAGCATCGCGTTGGCAGCCACCGTGAAGGCGTAGATGAGGAGGAGGGCCGCGAAGGCCGAGTAGCGAGCGGAGGGGGGGTCTCGGAAGAGCGTGACCATGAAGATGAGGTCCGACGAGGGGTCGTCGACTGCCACGGTGCCATTTTGGGACGAGTTGAAGTCCATGTCTGGGAGAAAAGAGAAAAGAGTGGGCGGCGAAGTCGTGGTGGGTTTTCGGTGGGCGCTGGAGGCTTTCAGAAGATCGTTTGGGCAAAACGTTGTCATACCACGCTTCGCCTACACCCGCATTTAGACCACGAACTAAAAACTAAAGTTCGTTTTTTTTCATTCGACCAGGTAAGGCCCACCGAGCTAAATATAGATAATTGTCAGACGCGACCCGGCTATCACGAATGATAGCTCCGACGAAGTGAATTATCATCACGTGTACATTCATGGCGGCCAAATATATCGAGACGCACTTTTTGTGAATGTGGAGGGGGGAAAAAACGGAGGAGCCAGAGAAAGAATTCCACACAACTACGGGGAGAGAGACATGCAAAATCCAAATATACAACAGACGTCCGAGTTGGGATTGAACCCACGGACCTTCTTAATCCCGGAAAAAAATCAACGCTACCACGGGGAAGGGGGGGAGGGGGGAGAGACATGCAAACTTCCAATATACAACAGACGTCAGCATCGGGATCGGACCCACGAACCTCCTGCATACCAGGTGAGGGAGTTAACATCTCGCCACAAAGCCCAATAATCAAACCGACTCTCGGACGAAGAAGCAGACATTCTACCCACGTGACTTTACTGAAAGGACAGTATGGATTCCTGCAGTCACGAAAGCTTAAAATCAAGTTTGCCTGTAAGACAGACAACTTTGAGCTTACGACAAAATAACTCTCTATAACGGTTTAATTTAATTCCGATGTGACGAGTATACACACAAGGCATTTCTTGATGGGGACATCTTAACGTTTATGTAGCATCACCGTCATCCCAGGCCTTGTCTGGATAGCAGCATCTCGAGATACGACTGTCGGCTCAGTCGCGTTCGTGAGTTCCGTGCGTGCCGCTGCGTTGCGGTAGTAGATGCGTTCCAAAAAGAAAATAATAATATTGGTAAGTGCCAGGCCAGGTGCACTTTAAGGCCACGTGAAGTGTCGAACGCCCGCTGGTAGCGAGAGGTCACGGGACAGACCCCAGGTGCCACGGGTGGCAGCTACTCGCTACTCACAGCACTTGCCCCAACAGTCTGTTCAAAGCTACACGGGGGACCTTTGTCTGTGTCTCCTTCATAGCTGCTGCTCGCTAACAGCACTTGCCCCAACAGTCTGTTCAAAGCTACATAGGGGACCTTTGTCTGTGTCTCCTTCATAGCTGGTGCTCGCTAACAGCACTTGCCCCAGCAGTCTGTTCAAGGCTACACAACAACAGCAGCAGCAACATTGGCGCAGAGCGAATTCAAAAGGCACGTGGCGAGTAGTGGGCAGGGCTGGGCAACAGCCACCCTACCCATGGTGGTGGTGGTAGTGATGATGATGGTGGTGGTCATGGTAGTAATGATTATGGTGGTGGTAGTGATGATGCTGGTGGTGGTGATGGTGATGATGATGATGATGGTGGTGGTGGTGGTGGTGGTCATGATGGTGATGATGATGATGGTGGTGATGATTGTGATGGTGGTCATGATGGTGATGATGATGGTGGTGGTCACGATGGTGATGGTGGTCATGATGGTGATGATGATGATGATGGTGGTCATGATGGTGATGATGATGATGATGATAGTGGTCATGATGGTGATGATGCTGGTGGTGATGATGATGATGGTGGTGGTCATAATAGTGATAATGATGATGGTGGTCATGATGGTGGTGATTATGGTGGTGGTCATGATGGTGATGATGGTGGTGATGATGATGATGATGGTGGTGGTCATGATGGTGATGATGATGATGATTGTGGTGATGATGGTGATGGTGGTCATGATGGTGATGATGGTGGTGGTCATGATGGTGATGGTGGTCATGATGGTGATGATGATGGTGGGCATGATGGTGATGATGATGCTGGTGGTGATGATGATGGTGGTGGTCATAATAGCGATGATGATGATGATGGTCATGATGGTGATGATGATGATGGTGGTCATGATGGTGATGATTATGGTGGTGGTCATCATGGTGATGATTATGGTGGTGGTCATGATGGTGATGATTATGCTGGTGGTGGTGGTGATGATGATGCTGATGATGCTGGTTGTGGTGGTGATGATGATGATGGTCATGATGGTGATGATTATGGTGGTGGTGGTCATGATGGTGATGGTGGTGGTGATGGTGGTCATAATGGTGATGATGATGATGGTGATGATGATGATGATGGTGGTCATGATGGTGATGATGATGATGGTCATGATGGTGATGATGCTGGTGGTGATGATGATGATGGTGGTGGTCATAATAGTGATAATGATGATTGTGGTCATGATGGTGGTGATTATGGTGGTGGTCATGATGGTGATGATGATGGTGCTGGTGATGATGATGGTGGTGGTGGTGGTGGTCATAATAGTGATGATGGTGGTGGTGATGATGATGATGCTGGTGGTCATGATGGTGATGATGATGATGATTGTGGTGATGATGGTGATGGTGGTCATGATGGTGATGATAGTGGTGGTCATGATGGTGATGGTGGTCATGATGGTGATGATGATGGTGGGCATGATGGTGATGATGATGCTGGTGGTGATGATGATGATGATGGTGGTGGTCATAATAGCGATGATGATGATGATGATGATGGTCATGATGGTGATGATGATGATGGTGGTCATGATGGTGATGATTATGGTGGTGGTCATGATGGTGATGATTATGGTGGTGGTCATGATGGTGATGATTATGGTGGTGATGGTGGTGGTGATGGTGGTCATAATGGTGATGATGAAGGTGGTGGTGGTGGTCATAATAGTGATGATGGTGGTGATGAAGATGATGGTGGTGGTCATGATGGTGATGATTATGATGGTGGTGATGATGGTGGTCATGATAGTGATGATGATGCTGGTGGTGATGATGATGATGGTGGTCATGATGGTGATGATGATGGTGGTCATGATGGTGATGATGATGATGATGGTGGTCATGATGGTGATGTTTATGGTGGTGGTCATGATAGTGATGATTATGGTGGTGGTCATGATGGTGATGATGATGATGAAGGTGGTCATGATGGTGATGTTTATGGTGGTGGTCATGATAGTGATGATTATGGTGGTGGTCATGATGGTGATGATTATGCTAGTGGTGGTGGTGATGATGATGCTGATGATGCTGGTAGTGGTGGTGATGATGATGATGATGGTCATGATGGTGATGATGATGGTGGTGGTCATGATAGTGATGGTGGTCATGATGATGATGGTGGTCATGATGGTGATGATGATGATGATGGCCGTCATGATGGTGATGATGCTGGTGGTGATGATGATGATGGTGGTCATGATGGTGATGATGATGGTGGTGGTCATGATAGTGATGGTGGTCATGATGATGATGGTGGTCATGATGGTGTTGATGATGATGATGATGGCGGTCATGATGGTGATGATGATGCTGGTGGTGATGATGATGGTGGTCATGATGGTGATGATGAAGGTGGTGGTCATAATAGGGATGATGGTGGTGATGATGATGATGGTGGTGGTCATGATGGTGATGATGATGATGGTGGTGATGATGGTGATGGTGGTCATGATGGTGATGATGATGGTAGTGGTCATGATGGTGATGATGGTGTTCATGATGGTGATGATGGTGGTCATGATGGTGATAATGATGATGATGGTGGTAATGATGGTGATGATAATGCTAGTGGTGGTGATGATGATGATGATGGTGGTGGTCATTATAGTGATGATGATGATGGTGGTCATGATGGTGATGATTATGGTGGTGGTCATGATGGTGATGATTATGCTGGTGGTGGTGGTGATGATGCTGATGATGCTGGTGGTGGTGGTGGTGATGATGATGATGATGGTCATAATAGTGATGATGATGGTGGTCATGATGGTGATGATTATGGTGGTGGTCATGATGGTGATGATGATGGTGGTGGTGATGATGGTGGTCATAATGGTGATGATGAAGGTGGTGGTGGTGGTGATGATGACGGTGGTGATGGTGATGATGATGGTGATGATGATGGTGATGATAATGGCGGTGGTGGTGATGATGGTGTTGATTATGAGAATCGTGATGAGGATAGTCATTATGCTGTTGTTGCTGCTGATGATACTATTGCTCATGATGATGATAATTTTGATGATTCTGCTCATGCTGATGATGATTCGGCTGATGCAATATTTGATGATTATAATTCTGCTAAAGTTACTTCTGCTGATGATGATGATGATGATAATAATGCTACTGCCACTCATGATGCTGATAGTTCTGCTGATAATCATTTTGTATATTACGCTTCTGCTACTGTTTCTACTGCTGATGATGATTTTACTGATACTCATGCTGATGATGATTCGACTGATTATAGCTTTGATGGTCATGCTTCTGCTCAAGACACTGCTGATGTTGATGATGCTGCCACTCATGATGTTGATGATTCTGGTGATGATAGTTTTGATGATTACGCATCTGCTACTGTTGCTGCTGCTGCTGATGATGATGATACTGCCACTCATGATGCTGATTCGGCTAATGATTCTTTTGTTGAGTATGTGTCTGTTGCTGCTAATGATGATGATGATTACGACGCGGCCACTCATGATGCCGATGAGGATTCTGCTGATGACACTTATGATGATGAGAATTATGCCGCTGCCGATGATCGTGATGATGATGACGGTGACTTCAATTTGCAACAGATCGCTTACCAACGCTCGCCTAAGAACGTGAAATAACTCGGTGGAGGAATCAAGAACAGCAACAACGGCACCAATGTCTCAACAACGTCTCAAATCCACTACAGCTCGTACTCCGGTGACCGCGACTGGAGTTGCCTGCGACCGTTGTTACCCACAACTGTTGTTGCACGCGACTGGAGTTGCCTGCGACCGTCGTTGCCCGTGTCTGGAGTTGCTCGCGACTCGGTTGTTACCCGCGACTGGTGTTGCTTGCAACTGTTGTTGCCCGCGACTGGAGTTACCTGCGACCGTCGTTGCCCGTTACTGGAGTTGCTTGCGACTCGGTTGTTGCCCGCGACTGTTGCCCGCGACTCTGTTGCCCACGACACGTCAGCCCTGGCGCTGCGAGTCGACCGCTGCCTTTTTATCGCGAGCAGCTCTGCGATCTCCCTGGGGGGGTCCAATCCTTGGGGGAAGGGGGTGGAGGGGGGGAGAGGGGGGGTGTGGGGAAGACAGTGGGGGGGATAGTGGGGGGGGGGTTACCACCCTCATGACCCCCCCACCGACGCCATCGGGGAGGAGCAGGAGGAGCAGGAGGAGGCTGAAGTGAATGTGGGCAGACGCTCCTTGAGGGGCAATTAACCATGGCGGCTCCTGCCCTGAGCACGTCTGTGTGTGTGTGTGGTGTGTGTGTGTGGGTGTGTGTGGGTGGGTGTGTGTGGGTGGGTGTGTGTGTGTGTGGGTGTGTGTGTGTGGGTGTGTGTGTGTGAGTGGGTGTGTGGGTGTGTGTGTGTGAGTGTGTGGGTGTGTGTGTGGGTGGGTGTGGGTGTGGGTGGGTGTGGGTGTGTGTGTATGGGTGGGTGTGTGTGGGTGGGTGTGTGTGTGGGTGGGTGTGTGTATGGGTGTGTGGCCAGTGTGCTTATGACCGACTCCAGTTTGACAGCAGAGGTCTCACTCCGAATCAGTCGAGCGGCAATATCTTTTCATTGGTTGCGTAACGCTGTGTGGAAGCTAACTGGTCTGTCGCTCCGCACGAAGCTTCAGGTCTTCTCGGCCTCGGTCATTCCCTCCCTTCTCTATGCTTGCGAAACTTGGACCTCCCTAATGGAGCATCTTCGCCGGTTAGAAGCATTTAGGCTGGCCTGCCTACGATCCATCCTGGGTTTAACCAGGCTGGATTGTGTGAGGAGCTCACAAATCCTTGATAGATCTGGGCAAAGTCCCATCGGTGAGCTCCTCAGGCAGGCAAGGCTGCGTTGGCTGGGTCATGTAGCCCGCATGCCCAGCCACCGCGTGCCTAAAGAGCTTTTGTTCGGCGGGATCGAGGGGGCTAAACGGGCGCGGTACGGGCTAGAGAAGAGTTGGAGTGATGTGATACAGGAGGACGTGGAGCTGAGTGGACTTGCCGATGACTAGTACCAGCGGTGTCAAGATCCGCCTCTGTGGAGGAGGCTCGTGAAGGACGCTACTGGGCAGTTGGAGGCAGTCACCCTCCAGCAACAATGGAGGGCGGAGGAGCGACGCTCACAACAACGAGCGGAGCACCGGGTTTCTAAAGCACAGCAAGTTGGCACAGTAGGGGGCACAGGTGGTGCATCAACCAGTCATCTCGGTCATCTCAGTCAGTCGACCCGTGGCACCTGGGTCTGCCCCGTGACCTCCTGGCAGTGGGCGTTCGACACTGCACGTGGCCTCAAGGTGCACTTGGCCTGGCACAAGCGTCGTGGTGACGTCACCGCCACTTCGTCGCGAATGGCGGTTGTTGTTGTTGTGTGTGGGTCTGTGTGCGAGTGGGTGTTTGGGTGTGGGTGTGTAGGTTTGTGTGTGGGTGGGTGTGTGTGTGGGTGTGTGTGGAGAGTTTCCCATACCTGGGCAGTGTGCTTATGACCAGTGTAACAGGCCATAGTGTACCTGTAGTGGTGGTACGCGCGGGCAGTAGAGATTGTGTAGCAGCGTGTGGTGATTGTCTGTGTATTGGTGATACGCGCTGGCAGTAAGGGATCGTGTGGCAGCGCGTGGTGATTGGCTACTTAGTGGTGACACGCGCTGGAAAAAGGGATCGTGTGGCAGCGCGTGGTGATTGGTCAACTAGAGTGGGTGCTCACATCGCGGTCCGCATAGGCTCCGCCCCCTCGGGAGCAGAGGACTATGAAAGGCGATGCGCGCGGGCGCTCGGGGAGTTGGTAACCAGTGAAGACAGAAGACAGAGGAGGAAGAGATAGGGCCCTGAGACCCCTAGCCCCGCTGTCCTTGTAAGGGCCGGGACCCTGTGTGGCTCAGAGGCGGGACCTTGGGACCCGCGGCCGGACGTCCTTTTGAGGGCCGGGCTGTGGGACCCAGTGGTCGTGACCCACACCCCAGCCGGTGTGGGTCTGTGGGTTCTCCTGGAAGCTAGGGGGCTGGAGAGCCTGTGTGTGTAGCCGGGTAGAACGTGTAGCGTAAGCTGAGGTTGTCCACACGTGTTATTGTGGCTAGCGAAAGTGTTAATAAAGTGTGCTACCCGTCAAGTGGTCTCCCACCGTAATTTACGATATTACAACTAGCGTCAGAAGTGAAACAGTCTTCCAGCCGTGGATACCAGGAAGACTCATCGGACTCACGAGCGTGAACGGGAGAAAAACCACGACGATTCGAGCCAGCGGGCATCGGGGGGAGAGGAGGAGGAGATGCCGGTGCCACAGGACCCCTCATGGGCGCCCAACGAGCCGCTGGAGTCCGACACCGGACTCCGCGACGTGCACTCTCGTCTGGCAGAGCTGCTACTCGCCACGGCGTTCATCCTAGCAGAGATCACCACGTCAGGAGGAGGGAAAACGTCTACGGACATCGAAAGGGGTCGCGTTGGAGATTCCCGCCACGAATGACTTTGAAAATGCCGCCATTTCTACCGAGCGGTCGTCTATTGGCGGGAATCGCGAGCAACATGTGGCCGGGGACCTCCAATCTCTGCCGCTCACGTCATCAGCGTGCGCTACGGGCCGCCATCAGCCACCCGTCATAGGGGCTGCCATTTCTCCTCTCGACGGCGCGGCGCGGGAAAATCACGAGTCGAAGGACGACATGGTTTTTCAGCAGCATCTTCCCGCGTTGACGGCCTTCAAAGCGGAAGGGGGTGACTGGGGCGCATTCCAGCGGAGGTTTCTCACCCATCAAGAAATGTCGGGCTGGTCCGACGCTACGGCGCTACGGGCACTGCCTGCGATGCTGGACGACAAAGCGCTCGCGGCCTTCTGGTCCGCCCCGAGATCGGCCCGCTCCACACTCAAGGCCGCGCTGGGCCTCATGGCCAAGGTGTGCAGACCGCCTTCGGCCTGTCGCCACCAATCTTACGAGCGACGGAAGGGAGACACGGAGACCGCGCTCACGTACCGCACGGCGTTGCTGGCTCTCGCGGACACCGCATTTCCTCGTATGGACGAGGAGGGCCAGGACGCCATGGTTTTGGAACAGCTGCTGAAGTTGGCTCAGGACCTGGAAGTCCCCATCAACACCGCCGACGAGGTGGACATATGTTCGTTGCGTGTTGCGACGAGCATCCAGGCTCATGAGGTTCTGAAGCGGAAACAGGTGGTCATCTGCGCTTCTGCCGCGGGCTCAGCTCCGGCCCCGGTGGACACCGAACCTCAAGTCATTCGCCCACGGGAGGAGGCATTCGCCACAGCACGACCAGGGGATTGGAGGTCGGGGGGTCGTTCACCTCTGCGATCGACCCGCAAGCTGGAGCAACCGAGACTTGCGACGTCCCTCGTCACGTGCTACAACTGCGGCCTTTGTGGCCACGTGGCGTCTGGGTGCCGCGCTCCACGTCAGCGTGCCACGGGACCTCGGGTGGACGACGACCAAGGCCCCAAGTCGTCCCAACTACCCCCGGCAAGTCGCGGCACTTCACATGCTTGGTCCACATACACGACACACTTGGGTCGCCGCTTCGCGGCGGAGGAGGTGCGATTGGGGGTTCAGAAAGGGGGGTTCGTACGGGGGCCGGGAGAAATTAAATGGTCCGAGTTGGGCCACAGAATGGTGGCTGCGTCGGCTGGGTCATCTGTTGTTACAGGATTCATAGACGGTATCGAGGTCAGGGTGTTGGTGGACGCGGGAGTGTTGGCGACTATCATTTCCGATCTCATTGACAACATTCTCCCCGTCCAATGTCGTCCTCTGCTCCCGGTGGACGTGCCATGTTACGCGGCAAATGGGGGCTCGTTAGGCATTGTCGGTCAGATTCGGGCGAGCATTTGCAAAGGGGATATTAAATTGGCGGGACCTGTTTTAGTCTCTTCTTTCCTAGCGGTTCCATGTCTGTTGGGTACAGATTTTTTGGCTAAGATGCCCATTAAAATTCTTGTTGATCAAGGTTGTATTGAGCTGCCATCGGGTCGCCGTGTATTCCTTTTTGTCTAGCCCGACTAAACTGCGGACGGCTTGTGCGACGATCCAAGCTCTAGCGGTGCACGTACCCCCAGGTTCGCAGATGTTGGTACCCCTCCGGTTGCGGAAGCCATTGGGTGGGGAGACTGTGGGGCAAGGCGTGCTTTTGGGTCCGTCAAATAGAGCTGTCGGGGGTCTGGACTTGGCGGTAGCTCAGACGTTGGTTCGGGCTGACGGGGACCCGTTCGTTATGGTTTTTAACGCTGGTTCGCGGCCGGCCGTTATTCCGCAGGGCACCGTGCTTGCTCACGCAGCACCGGTCCCTGCGGAAGAGCGGCTTATTGCGCATGTTGATCCCGTCCCGGCGCAGAAAATTCAATCAGATGAGGACCTGCAATGGTTGGACTCGCTGTGTGCGGGCTCCAGTGATTTGTCGAAGGTGCAATTGGGTGCGCTGCGCGCTCTGCTGATCGAATTCTCCGATGTGTTCAGCAAGCACAAATATGATATTGGGTGCACGGACCTGTTGTGCCACCACATTGAAACAGGTGATGCAGGACCAGTCTGGCAGAATCCCTTCCGGCTGAGTCCTACCGAAAAGGAACACTTTCAATCGGCCGTCAATGACATGCTGACTGCCGACATCATTTTGCGCTCATCCAGTCCATGGGGAGCACCCATCGTTCTGGTTAAGAAACAAGACGGGTCCTTGCGCTTTTGTGTAGATTTGCGTCGCCTTAATAAGATCTCCGTGGCTGACGCGTATCCGCTCCCCAGAATGGATGAGTCGCTGGACGCATTATCCGGGGCGCGGTATTTTTCTACACTTGACTTACTGTCGGGGTTCTGGCAATTACCACTCGACGATGAGTCTAAGCCTAAGACCGCATTCCGGACCCCAGGGGGCCTGTTCCAGTTTAATCGCTTGCCCATGGGACTCCATTCCGCTCCCGCGACGTTTCAGCGCCTAATGGAATTGGTTTTGTCGGGTCTGCAATGGGATACTTGCTTGATTTACCTTGATGATGTCATCGTTTTCAGTAGAACTTTCGAGGAACACCTCCAACGATTAAGGGGGGTGTTCTTGCGGATGTGATCAGCTAAGTTGAAGTTTAAACTGGCTAAATGCCACCTGCTTCGGCAATCCGTACGGTACTTTGGCCACGTTGTCGACTTTTCGGGGATCTCCACCGATCCCGCGAAGACGAACTGCGTCAGTTCATGGCCGACGCCCACGTCGGTTTCCGAGGTCCGCAGTTTCATTGGTTTTGCTTCCTATTACTGCCGATTCGTTGAGCATTTCGCCACCATTGCCAAACCCTTGCATGCTCTGACAACCAAAGGGGTCAGGTTTCGCTGGGGGCCTGAGGAGGAGGCCGTGTTCTGCTCCCTTCGGGACGCCTTGGTGGGTGCCCCGCCCTTGTGTTATCCTGATTTCACGAGACCCTTCTTGCTTGATACTGATGCTAGTAACACGGGCATTGTGGGGGGTGCTCTCACAGGTGGTTGGGGGAGTCGAACGGGTGGTTGCCTATGGTAGCAGGGTTTTATCGCCAGCAGAACAGCGCTACTGTGTGACCCATCGCGAGTTGCTGGCTATTGTTTTTTTTGTACAGCAATTTAGACCGTATCTCTATGGCCGTCATTTTACGGTCCATACAGACCATGCGGTGCTTCAGTACGCATTGAGGGTCGCCCAACCCTCGGGCCAATTGTCACGGTGGTTGGAGGTCCTTCAGGACTATCAATTTACGACCACTTACCGTAAGGGGTTGCGCCACACCAACGCAGATGCCCTGTCGCGGTTGTCGCCTCGTCCCAAATGTGCGTGCTTGACGGGGTCGGCGCGCTGTAAACCGCATGTTGTTGTACCCGAGGGTGAGTTGGTCGCGGCCGCGAATGCACCGTTGGTTGACGTTCCCGCTACTCCTGAGGGTGGGGACTCGCTACTCTCACTGTCTCTCGTTGAGTGGGGCCGACTCCAGATGGCTGACAGCTCCCTGCTTGCGTTGCGTCGCAGGGCGGGGGGTCTCGGGGAAGGTCAGAAACGAGCCGGCTCCTGGCTGCTTAAGCAGGGCCTGCTAATGAGGTGGGACAATATGTCCCGGCGGCATGCACTCGTCGTGCCTTCCGCTATGCGGGGCAAAGTTGTTCTGGCCGCACACGAACGCCTCTTGCATCTGGGAGTAAACAAAACGCTCGCTCTGCTCCAGCGTGACTATTATTGGCCGGGAATGGGGAGTGATGTCCATTCAGGTCTCACGCACGAACGAGCTCGTTGCGCTGGATATCTTGGGGCCCTTTCCTATCACACCTAGGGGTAATAAGTACCTGCTGGTTGGTGTGGAATATTTTACTCAATGGCCTATGGAGTGGCCACTCGCCAACCAGTCGGCGGCGGCCGTGGCGGACGCCTTTGTCCAAGGCTACGTCTTGGACAAGGGGGCTCCCGAACGCTTGCTGACCGACCAGGGGAAGAATTTTTCGAGCAAATTGCTGCAGGAGGTGTGCGACCTTTTGGGTACTAAAAAGGTGCGTACCTCCCCGTACCACCCACAGACTGACGGGATGGTGGAGCGACTCCACAGAACTTTAACTTCCATGTTGTGCCAGCAGGTGTGCGAGGCACAGGTTGACTGGGACTTGCAGGTCCCAGGGGTCCTCGCTGCGTATAGAATGGCCCCCCATGCAGCTACGGGATTTTCCCCATTTTATCTGATGTACGGTCGGGAGGCTGATCCGCCCATGGAGGCTCAGCTGGGGCTTTCCGTGCCACGACCTAATTCCAAGTTGGCCGACTATATTAAATTTAACATTGCAAAACTGGCCGAGGCATGGGAGGCCGCACGGCTAAATTCAAGGTCTCGCCAAATCGCTAACGAGCGCTTGCGTGCACGGAAGGTATCAGTGCACGATTGGAAACCGGGCGATAGGGCCTGGCTACACTGCCCTCATGGGCCATTGGCTACGTCGCCTAAGTTATTGAGGCCATGGCGGGGACCCGTGGAGGTCGTGCGGGTTGCACGACCCCAGTGTGTTCAGATAAAATGGGGAAAGCGCCGTTGGTACGTTCACCCCTCCCGGCTGAAACCATTCTCGCCACCATATGGCCTTCCTTTATGTCATGAGGACCGAGCGTGTGATGTGACCGGCGACCCGGAGAGGGAAATGTCTCCGCCTGATCCTCACATGTTTTCGCCTGATCCGCTCCCAGGGGTCTCAGAACTGACGGCTGCCGACCACCGGCGACCGGATCCCCGCATCACGGGCGGTTCTTCCGGGCCTGCTCCGTGCCTTCCTGGGCTGCCGGAGCCACCGGACGGTCGACAGCGTCCCGTCCTGTACGACGGACCGGCCAGGCGGACTCGCGCTAGATCGCGCCACTTTTCCTAACCGAATAAATGAGGTGGAGGTGCGGGACGAGTCGGCCGGATCGTCTCGTCACAGCGTTCTCCGTCCGTTCGACCGCTCTATCGTTCCATTCAAGGGGCGAGCGGGAGGGGGAGCGGGGGTAGAGGAGATACTGGACACGTCGGTCTTTTGAAAATAACTTTTATTGTGTTACTCGTCGGTTTGTACAAAGTTCGTTGTTGTTACTGGTTAACGCTCGGGGTTGTGGTGTTGTGATGTTGTGTTGTTGTGTTGTTGTGTTGTGTTGTTGTGTTGCGTTGTGGTTATGTTACGGGGCACACTTGGGGAGTAGGGTTTTTTTTTTTGCAACCGGGCTGGCTGCGAGCTATGTGGGAGGGGGTGATGTAGTGATGGTACGCGCGGGCAGTAGAGATCGTGTGGCAGCGCGTGGTGATTGTCTGTGTATTGGTGATACGCGCTGGAAAAAGGGATTGTGTGGCAGCGCGTGGTGATTGGCTACGTAGTGGTGACACGCGCTGGAAAAAGGGATTGTGTGGCAGCGCGTGGTGATTGGTTAACTAGAGTGGGTGCTCACATCGCGGTCCGCATAGGCTTCGCCCCCTCGGGAGCGGAGGACTATGAAAGGCGATGTGCGCGAGCGCTCGGGGAGTTGGTAACCAGTGAAGACAGAAGACGGAGGAGGAAGAGATAGGGCCCTGAGACCCCTAGCCCCGCTGTCCTTGCAAGGGCCAGGACTCTGTGTGGCTCAGAGGTGGGACCTTGGGACCCGCGGCCGGACGTCCTTGTGAGGGCCGGGCTGCAGGACCCAGTGGTCATGACCCACACCCTAGCCGGGGTGGGTCTGTGGGTTCTCCTGGAAGCTACGGGGCTGGAGAGCCCGTGTGTGTGTAGCCGGGTAGAACGTGTAGCGTAAGCTGAGGTTGTCCACACGTGTTATTGTGGCTAGCGAAAGTGTTAATAAAGTGTGCTACCCGTCAAGTGGTCTCCCGCCGTAATTTACGATATTACATACCCATAGGCCGTAATATACCCCCAGGCCGTAGCATACCCGGGGTTAAAACGGCCGAGGCTAGATTATACCGGGGTATATTATGGCCGAGGCCAAATTATGCCCCTCTAGGCCAAATCATACCACCATGATAGTAATAGTCTTGAGCGATATACACATGAATTACAAAATTTTTCCAACATTTTATTTAAAACTGTAAACACATAGACTTTGATTTTTTATTTAAAGCTTTCGTGACTGCAGGAATTCATCTTCTTGGTTCTTTCGGTAAAGTCACGTAGAAGGGAAATAATAAAATAATAAAAATCTAACATAATAAAATAATTCTCACGACGTTTCGGCCACAACGCAAGCAGCCGTCCTCAGGTGAAGAACAGGTCTGTTGGAAAGACAGCATCTGAATGAAACGCCACCAGGCTTGGCAGCGTATATTAAAGCTGGGTTGGAGGGGGAAGAGCGCCTTGACAAAATAATTTGCATATCAAGAGGAATTTAGCATATTTATGGGAAATGCAGATATGGGATTAGTCATTAATTGTGGAATGCGTAAGAGGTGGGCGGGGGGTTTTATTATGTTTTTTTTATTTTATTATTTCCCTTCTACGTGACATTACCGAAAGAACCAAGAAGATGAATCCCTGCAGTCACGAAAGCTTTAAATCGAAATTGTGAACTTTATTCAGCGATGGATTCCACAAGTATCTCTGTGTGTGTCTCCAATGTGGAGACTCAAGTCTGATGATCGTCCAAAATCGCGTGACGTCATTTATGGACGGCCACTTACATCTTTTATAATCCATTCCGTCTGTCCACTGAACTCTCCGTTCATGACGCTATGAGTAAGGGCAACCACCCGAAACGTCGCCTATTTTATACAACTTTAAAGGTGTATTGAATTCTTTTTTATACTGCTACTGATGCTCCGGCTGTGATGGAATGACTCATACAGCCAGCTATGGCTGCAAAGTTTGGTCGTGCATGTTATGTAGATCGTTGATTGTTAAATTTGAATCACGGTTCCTATGATCACTGTTACGTTGTTTTCATAGCTGAACTCCACTCACTCTGTAGAACAGGGGGAGATCATACAAACTCCACTCACTCTCACTCTGTAGAACAGGGGGAGATCATACAAACTCCACTCACTCTCACTCTGTAGAACAGGGGGAGATCATACAAACTCCACTCACTCTCACTCTGTAGAACAGGGGGAGGTCATGCAAACTCCACTCACTCACACTCTGTAGAACAGGGGGAGATCATACAAACTCCACTCACTCTCACTGTGTAGAACAGGGGGAGATCATGCAAATTCCACTTACACTGTAGAACAGGGGGAGATCATACAAATTCCACTCACACTGTAGAACAGGGGGAGATCATACAAACTCCACTCACTCTCGCTCTGTAGAACAGGGGGAGATCATACAAACTCCACTCACTCTCACTCTGTAGACCAGAGGGAGATCATACAAACTCCACTCACTCTCACTCTGTAGAACAGGGTAAGATCATACAAACTCCACTCACTCTGTAGAACAGGGGGAGGTCATGCAAACTCCACTCACTCTGTGGAACAGGGGGAGATCATACAAACTCCACTCACTCTGTAGAACAGGGGGAGATCATACAAACTCCACTCACTCTCACTCTGTAGAACAGGCGGAGATCATACAAACTCCACTCACTCTCACTCTGTAAAACAGGGGGAGATCATACAAACTTCACTCACTCTCACTCTGTAGACCAGAGGGAGATCATACAAACTCCACTCACTCTCACTCTGTAGAACACGGGGAGATCATACAAACTCCACTCACTCTCGCTCTGTAGAACAGGGGGAGATCATACAAACTCCACTCACTCTCACTATGTAGACCAGAGGGAGATCATACAAACTCCACTCACTCTCACTCTGTAGAACAGGGTAAGATCATACAAGCTCCACTCACTCTGTAGAAGAGGGGGAGATCATACAAACTCCAGTCACTCTCACTCTGTAGAACTGGGGGAGATCATACAAACTCCACTCACTCTCACTGTGTAGAACAGGGGGAGATCATGTAAATTCCACTCACACTGTAGAACAGGGGGAGATCATACAAATTCCACTCACACTGTAGAACAGGGGGAGATCATACAAATTCCACTGACTCTCACTCTGTAGAAAAGGGGTGAAATCATACAAACTCCACTCACTCTGTAGAACAGGGGGAGATCATACAAACTCCACTCACTCTCGCTCTGTAGAACAGGGGGAGATCATACAAACTCCACTCACTCTCACTCTGTAGACCAGAGGGAGATCATACAAACTCCACTCACTCTCACTCTGTAGAACAGGGGGAGGTCATGCAAACTCCACTCACTCTGTAGAACAGGGGGAGATCATACAAACTCCACTGACTCTCCACTCTGTAAAACAGGGGAAGATCATACAAACTCCACTCACTCTGTGGAACAGGGGGAGATCATACAAAGTCCCATCACAAGGAAGAAACACAAACAGATAGACGCTTTTTTGTTGTTGACCGCATTGAAAGGTCATAGGGAACTGAAAACTCAATTTCCTTGTACAGAAATACGGGGTAAACCGTATGGCTTTTCGGATTTAGTGTAGTGTATTGTAAAGTAGTGTTGCATACTTGTCAACCCCTTACTACAAATCAATGCAGATCTTATTGGTCAACCCGTGCCACTTGCAAATCTCAACGTTCATCCTACAAAGGCTCATTACAAGCGAGAAACACAAACAAATAGACTTACTGTCTTGCAAGGGCTGTATGCCGTATGGACCTGAAAACTCAATTTCCCTGTACAAGAATACGGCTAAACCGTATGTGTTGACAGCAATGTATTCCTGTCGTGGTGGTATTCTCTCTATACTCTTAGTTTTTTCGGTAAAGTCACGTAGGTAAAAAAAATGAAATTAAAATTAATACAAATAAAATAATAAAAATCACGACGTTTCGGAGGCAACACAAGTCTCCGTCATCAGGTGGGACCGTCACAGCCAGATTTGCTGTATCAAGCGAGGCAGGGATTCCAAGATGCAAGTTCTTAAATACAAGTTAAGGGGGAGTAGGGGGCGGGAGCTTATCAGAATGTGGTAGCCAATGAATGGAACGTATTGAGAGGGGGGGCGGGGCTAAAGAGGTGTACGTAGACGTCAACGTGGACGTGTTTGTGCGCAAGCCCCTGTTGGTGCACATGATAGAAGAGAACGAAAATGCTCATGAATTGATTTAAGACCGCAGCATCTTGGATTCACCGGGCACCACACGCCCGACAAGGCGCCTGGCCAAAGCGCGTCGGATCTCGGCCGTGCGGAGGCCGTAGACGACCGGGTTGAGCACTGGCGGCAGAACGTACTGGAGGGTCTGCAGGGAGCGCAGGTCCCCAGGGATGGAGGTCTGCAGCTTGAGGCCACTCACGAACGTGAAGAGGATGGAGCTGAAGAAGACGGTGATCACGAAGATGTGCGTGACGCACGTGTGGATGGCCTTACCCTTGCCCTCTCGCAAATGCGGCTTGCGACACTCGAGCAGGATGAGCAGGTACATGAGGACAACGATGAGGAGGGGCAAGATGATTCCCGTGGTGATGTTGATGTAAGTGAAGATGACGCTGGGGTAGGTGCTACTGCACGCCAGGTTGCCGAGCATCAAGATCTCGCAGTTGGGCGAGGCGGTGACCTTCACGCGGCAGTAGTTGAGGCGCACCATCACAGCCACGTAGCCGAAGACTGGCACTCCAGCGAGTGCCACGGACGCCACGAATGCCTTGAAGACCAGCGCGTTGGACATGATCGAGTGGTAGCGCAGCGGGTGGACGATGGCCACGTAGCGGTCCACGGACATGGTGGTGAGGATGAAGGACTGCACCCTGATGGCTATGTGGTAGAAGAACATCTGGGCGATGCACTCGGGAATGGGGATGAGATTCGAAGCGATGAGGTTGGCCATGATCCTCGGCAGTGCGTTAGTCGTCTCCACGACGTCGGTGATCGCCAGCAGCGCCATGAGCAGGTACATGGGCCGGTGGAGGTTCGACTCGAGGCAGATGACCAGTCCCAGCATCGCGTTGGCAGCCACCGTGAAGGCGTAGATGAGGAGGAGGGCCGCGAAGGCCGAATAGCGAGCGGCAGGGGGGTCTCGGAAGAGCGTGACCATGAAGATGAGGTCCGACGAGGGGTCGACGACTGCCACGGTGTTATTCTGAGACGAGTTGAAGTCCATGTCTGGGAGAAAAGAGAAAAGAGTGGGCGGCGAAGTCGTGGTGGGTTTTGGGTGGGCGCTGGAGGCTTTCAGAAGATCGTTTGGGCAAAACGTTGTCATACCACGCTTCGCCTACACCCGCATTTAAACCACGAACTAAAAACTAAAGTTAGTTTTTTTTTCATTCGACCAGGTAATGCCTACCGAGCTAAATATAGATAGTTGTCAGACGCGACCCGGCTATCACGAATGATAGCTCCGACGAAGTGAATTATCATCACGTGTACATTCATGGCGGCCAAATATATCGAGACGCACGTTTTGTGAACGTGGAGGGGGGGAAAAACGGAGGAGCCGGAGAAAGAATTCCTCACAACTACGGAGAGAGAGACACGCAAACTCCAAATATACAACAGACGTCAGGATCGGGATCGGACCCACGAACCTTCTGCATACCAGCGAGGGAGTTAACATCTCGCTACATATCCCAATAATCAAACCGACTCTCGAACGAAGAAACAGACATTCTACCCACGTGACTTTACCGAAAGGACAGTATGGATTCCTGCAGTCAGGAAATCTTAAAATCAAGATTGCCTGTAAGACAGACAACGTTGAGCTAACGACAAAATAACTCTCTATAACGGTTTAATTTAATTCCGATGTGACGAGTATACACACAAGGCATTTCTTGATGGGGGCATCTTAACGTTTATGTAGCATCACCGTCATCCCAGGCCTTGTTTGGATAGCAGCATCTCGAGATCCGACTGTCGGCTCTGTAGCCTTGCGGTAGTAGATGCGTTCCAAAAAGAAAGTAATAATATTGGAAAGTGCCAGGCCAGGTGCACTTTAAGGCCACGTGAAGTGTCGAACGCCCGCTGGTAGCGAGAGGTCACGGGACAGACCCCAGGTGCCACGGGTGGCAGCTACTCGCTACTCACAGCACTTGCCCCAACAGTCTGTTGAAGGATACAAGGGGGACCTTTGTCTGTGTCTCCTTCATAGCTGCTGCTCGCTAACAGCACTTGCCCCAGCAGTCTGTTCAAAGCTACACGGGGGACCTTTGTCTGTTTCTCCTTCGTAACTGCTGCTCGCTACTCACAGCACTTTCCCCAGCAGTCTGTTCAAGGCTACACGGGGGACCTTTGTCTGTGTCTCCTTCGTAGCTGCTGCTCGCTAACAGCACTTGCCCCAGCAGTCTGTTCAAGGCTACACAACAACAACAGCAGCAACAACAATTGCGCAGAGCAAATTCAAAGGGCACGTGGTGAGTCGTGAGTAGGACTGGGCTACAGCCGCCATGATGATGGCTGGGCTACAGCCACCCTACCCATGGTGGTGGTGGTGGGGATGATGATGGTGGTCATGGTAGTGATGATGATGGTGGTGGTAGTGATGATGCTGGTGGTGGTGATGGTGATGATGATGGTGATGATGGTGGAGGTGGTCATGATGGTGATGATGGTGGTGATGATTGCGATGGTGGTCATGATGGTGATGATGATGGTGGTGGTCACGATGGTGATGGTGGTCATGATGGTGATGATGATGATAGTGGTCATGATGGTGATGATGATGGTGGTCATGATGGTGATGATGGTGGTGATGATGATGATGGTGGTGGTAATGATGGTGATGATGATGATGATGATTGTGGTGATGATGGTGATGGTGGTCATGATTGTGATGATGATGATGGTGGTGGTCATGATGGTGATGATGATGGTGGTCATGATGGTGATGATGATGGTGGTCATGATGGTGATGATGATAGTGGTCATGATGGTGATGGTGGTCATGATTGTGATGATGATGATGATGGTGGTGGTCATGATGGTGATGGTGATGGTGGTCATGATGGTGATGATGATGGTGGTCATGATGGTGATGATGATGCTGGTGGTGATGATGGATGATGATTATGGTGGTGGTCATGATGGTGATGATTATGCTGGTGGTGGTGGTGGTGATGATGATGCTGATGATGCTGGTAGTGGTGGTGATGATGGTGATGATGATGGTCATGATGGTGATGGTTATGGTGGTGGTGGTCATGATGGTGATGGTGGTGGTGATGGTGGTCATAATGGTGATGATGAAGGTGGTGGTGGTGGTCATAATAGTGATGATGGTGATGAAGATGATGGTGGTGGTCATGATGGTCATGATGATGATGGTGGTGATGATGGTGATGGTGGTCATGATGGCGATGATGATGCTGGTGGTGATGATGATGATGGTGGTGGTCATAATAGTGATGATGATGATGGTGGTCATGATGGTGATGATGATGATGATGATGATGATGGTGGTCATGATGGTGATGATTATGGTGGTGGTCATAATAGTGATGATTATGGTGGTGGTCATGATAGTGTTTGTGGTCATGATGATGATGGTGGTCATGATGGTGATGATGATGCTGGTGGTGATGATGATGATGATGATGGTGGTGGTCATAATAGTGATGATGATGATGGAGGTCATGATGGTGATGATGATGATGAAGGTGGTCATGATAGTGATGATTATGGTGGTGGTCATGATGGATGATGATTATGGTGGTGGTCATGATGGTGATGATTATGCTGGTGGTGGTGGTGGTGATGATGATGCTGATGATGCTGGTAGTGGTGGTGATGATGGTGATGATGATGGTCATGATGGTGATGGTTATGGTGGTGGTGGTCATGATGGTGATGGTGGTGGTGATGGTGGTCATAATGGTGATGATGAAGGTGGTGGTGGTGGTCATAATAGTGATGATGGTGGTGATGAAGATGATGGTGGTGGTCATGATGGTCATGATGATGATGGTGGTGATGATGGTGATGGTGGTCATGATGGCGATGATGATGCTGGTGGTGATGATGATGATGGTGGTGGTCATAATAGTGATGATGATGATGGTGGTCATGATGGTGATGATGATGATGATGATGGTGGTCATGATGGTGATGATTATGGTGGTGGTCATGATAGTGATGATTATGGTGGTGGTCATGATAGTGTTTGTGGTCATGATGATGATGGTGGTCATGATGGTGATGATGATGCTGGTGGTGATGATGATGATGATGATGGGTCATGATGGTGATGATGAAGGTGGTGGTCATAATAGGGATGATGGTGGTGATGATGATGATGGTGGTGGTCATGATGGTGATGATGATGATGGTGGTGATGATGGTGATGGTGGTCATGATGGTGATGATGATGATGATGGTGGTCATGATGGTGATGATTATGGTGGTGGTCATGATAGTGATGATTATGGTGGTGGTCATGATAGTGTTTGTGGTCATGATGATGATGGTGGTCATGATGGTGATGATGATGATGATGGTGGTCATGATGGTGATGATGATGCTGGTGGTGATTATGATGATGGTGGTCATGATGGTGATGATGAAGGTGGTGGTCATAATAGGGATGATGGTGGTGATGATGATGATGGTGGTGGTCATGATGGTGATGATGATGATGGTGGTGATGATGGTGATGGTGGTCTTGATGGTGATGATGATGATGGTAGTGGTCATGATGGTGATGATGGTGGTCATGATGGTGATGATGGTGGTCATGATGGTGATGATGATGATGGTGGTCATGATGGTGATGATAATGCTAGTGGTGGTGATGATGATGATGATGGTGGTGGTTATAATAGTGATGATGGTGGTCATGATGGTGGTCATGATGGTAATGATTACGGTGGTGGTCATGATGGTGATGATGATGATGGTAGTGGTCATGATGGTGATGATAGTGGTCATGATGGTGATGATGGTGGTCATGATGGTGATGATGATGATGATGGTGGTCATGATGGTGATGATTATGGTGGTGGTCATGATGATGCTGGTGGTGGTGGTGGTGGTGATGATGATTATGGTCATAATAGTGATGATGATGATGATGGTGGTCATGATGGTGATGATTTTGGTGGTGGTCATGATGGTGATGATGATGGTGGTGGTGATGGTGGTGGTCATAATGGTGATGATGAAGGTGGTGGTGGTGGTGATGATGACGGTGGTGATGGTGATGATGATGATGGTGATGATGATGGTGATGATAATGGCGGTGGTGGTGATGATGATGCTGGTGGTGATGATGATGACGGTGGTGGTCATAATAGTGATGATGATGATGGTGGTCATGATGGTGATGATGATGATGGTGGTCATGGTAGTGATGATGATGGTGGTGGTAGTGATGATGCTGGTGGTGGTGATGGTGATGATGATGGTGATGATGGTGGTGGTGGTGGTGGTGGTCATGATGGTGATGATGATGATGATGGTGGTGATTATTGTGATGGTGGTCATGATGGTGATGATGATGGTGGTGGTCACGATGGTGATGGTGGTCATGATGGTGATGATGATGATGATGGTCATGATGGTGATGATGATGATGGTGGTCATGATGGTGATAATGCTGGTGGTGATGATGATGGTGGTGGTCATAATAGTGATGATGGTGGTGATGATGATGATGATGGTGGTGGTCATGATGGTGATGATGATGGTGATGATGTTGATGGTGGTCATGATGGTGATGATGATGATGGTAGTGGTCATGATGGTGATGATGGTGGTCATGATGATGGTGATGGTGGTCATGATGGTGATGATAATGCTAGTGGTGGTGATGATGATGATGATGGTGGTCATAATAGTGATGATGATGATGGTGGTCATGATGGTAATGATTACGGTGGTGGTCATGATGGAGATGATTATGGTGGTGGTCATGATGGTGATGATTATGCTGGTGGTGGTGGTGATGATGCTGATGATGTTGGTGGTGGTGGTGGTGATGATGATGGTCATAATAGTGATGATGATGATGGTGGTCATGATGGTGATGATGATGGTAGTGGTGATGGTGGTGGTCATAATGGTGATGATGAAGGTGGTGGTAGTGGTGATGATGACGGTGGTGATGGTGATGATGATGGTGATAATAATGGCGGTGGATGTGATGATGGTGTTGATTATGAGAATCGTGATGAGGATAGTCATGATGCTGTTGTTGCTGCTGATGATACTATTGCTCATGATGATGATACTTTTGATGATTCTGCTCATGCTGATGATGATTCGGCTGATGAAATATTTGATGATTATAATTCTGCTAAAGTTACTTCTGCTAATGATGATGATAATAATGCTACTGCCACTCATGATGCTGATGGTTCTGCTGATAATCCTTTTGTTTATTACGCTTCTGCTACTGTTTCTACTGCTGATGATGATTTTACTGATACTCATGTTGATGATGATTCGACTGATTATAGCTTTGATGGTCATGCTTCTGCTCAAGATACTGCTGATGTTGATGATGCTGCCACTCATGATGTTGATGATTCTGGTGATGATAGTTTTGATGATTACGCATCTGCTACTGTTGCTGCTGCTGATGATGATGATACTGCCACTCATGATGCTGATTCTGCTAATGATTCTTTTGTTGAGTATGTGTTTGTTGCTGCTAATGAGGATGATGATGATTACGACGCGGCCACTCATGATGCCGATGAGGATTCTGCTGATGACACTTATGATGATGAGAATTATGCCGCTGCCGATGATCGTGATGATGATGAAGGTGACTTCAATTTGAAACAGATCGCTTACCAACGCTCGCCTAAGAACCTGAAATAACTCGGTGGAAGAATCAAGAACAGCAACAACGGCACCAATGTCTCAACAACGTCTCAAAGCCACTACAGGTCGTACTCCGGTGACCGCGACTGGAGTTGCCTGCGACCGTTGTTGCTTGCAACTGTTGTTGCCCGCGACTGGAGTTGCCTGCGACCGTCGTTGCCCGTGACTGGAGTTGTTCGCGACTCGGTTATTGCCCGCGACTGTTGCCTGCAACTGTTGTTGCCCGCGACTGGAGTTGCCTGCGACCGTTGTTGCCCGTGACTGGAGTTGTTCGCGACTCGGTTATTGCCCGCGACTGTTGCCTGCAACTGTTGTTGCCCGCGACTGGAGTTTCCTGCGACCGTCGTTGCCCGTGACTGGAGTTGCTTGTGACTCTATTGTTGCCGGCGACTGGTGTTGCTTGCAACTGTTTGCCCGCGACTCTGTTGCTCGCCACTCCGCGGTTGCCAGCGACACGTCAGCCCTGCCGCTGTGAGTCGACCGCCGCCTATTTATTGTGGGCGCCGCTCTGCGATATCCCTGGGGGGGTCCGCTCCATGGGGGAAGGGGGTGGAGGAGGGGGAGAGGGGGGGTGGGGGGGATGTGGGGGGGATAGTGGGGGGGGGTTACCACCCTCATGACCCCCCCCACCGACGCCATCGGGGAGGAGCAGGACGAACAGGAGGAGGCTGAAGTAAATATGGGCAGACGCTCCTTGAGGGGCAATTAACCATGGCGGCTCCTGCCTGAGCACGTCTGTGTGTGTGTGTAGGTGGGTGTGTGTGGATTTGTGTGTGTGTGGGTGTGTGGGTGAGTGTGTGTGGGTATGGGTGTGTGGGTGTGTGTGGGTGCGTGTGTTGGAAGCATTTAGGCTGGCCTGCCTACGATCCATCCTGGGTTTAACCAGGCTGGATTGTGTGAGGAGCTCACAAATCCTTGAAAGATCTGGGCAAAGTCCCATCGGTGAGCTCCTCCGGCAGGCAAGGCTGCGTTGGCTGGGTCATGTAGCCCGCATGCCCAGCTACCGCATGCCTAAACAGCTTTTGTTCGGCCGGATCGAGGGGGCTAAACGGGCGCGGCACGGGCTAGAGAAGAGATGGAGTGATGTGGTACAGGAGGACGTGGAGCTGAGTGGATTTGCCGATGACTGGTACCAGCGGTGTCAAGATCGGCCTCTGTGGAGGAGGCTCGTGAAGGACGCTACTGAGCAGTTGGAGGCAGTCGCCCTCCAACAACAACGGAGGGCGGAGGAGCGACGCTCACAACAACGAGCGAAGCGCCGGGTTGCTAAAGCACCGCAAGTTGGTACAGTAGGGGGCACAGGTGGTGCATCGGCCAGTCATCTCGGTCATCTCGGTCAGTCGACCCGTGGCACCTGCTGGGTCTGCCCCGTGACCTCCTGCCAGCGGGCGTTTGACACTTCACGTGGCCTCAAGGTGCACTTGGCCTGGCACAAGCGTCGTGGTGACGTCACCGCCACTTAGTGGCGAATGGCAGTTGTTGTTGTTGTTGTGTGAGTGTGGGTGTGTGTCGGTGTGTGTGGGTGTGTGTGTGTAGGTGTGTGTGTGTGTGGTTGTGTGGGTGGGTGGGTGTATGTGTGGGTGTGTGTGGTGTGTGTGGTGTGTGTGTGGGTGTGTGAGTGTGTGGGTGTGTGTGGGTGGGTGTGGGTGGGTGTGTGTGTGTGAGTGTGTGGGTGTGTGTGTGTGTGTGAGTGTGTGGGTGTGTGTGTGGGTGGGTGTGTGTGTGGGTGTGTGGGTGTGTGGGTGTGTGGGTGTGTGTGTGGGTGGGTGTTTGTGGAGAGTTTCCCATACCTGGGCAGCGTGCGTATGACCGGCTCCAGTTTAACAGCAGAGGTCTCACTCCAAATCAGTCGAGCGGCATAATCTATTCATCGATTGCGTAACGCTGTGTGGAAGCTACCTGGTCTGTCGCTCCGCATGAAGCTTCAGGTCTTCTCGGCCTCGGTCATTCCCTCCCTTCTCTACGCTTGCGAAACGTGGACCCCCCTAATGGAGGATCTTCGCCGGTTAGAAACATTTAGGCTGGCCTGCCTATGATCCATCCTGGGGTTGAGGAGTTCACAAATCCTTGAAAGATCTGGGCAAAGTCCCATCGGTGAGCTTCTCCGGCAGGCAAGGCTTCGTTGGCTGGGTCATGTAGCCCGCATGCCCAGCCACCGCATGCCTAAACAGCTTCGGATCGAGGGGGCTAAACGGGTGCGGCACGGGCTAGAGAAGAGATGGAGTGATGTGGTACAGGAGGACGTGAAGCTGAGTGGACTTGCCGATGACTGATACCAGTGGTGTCAAGATCGGCCTCTGTGGAGGAGGCTCGTGAAGGATGCTACTCGGCAGTTGGAGGCAGTCGCCCTCCAGCAACAACGGAGAGCGGAGGAGTGACGCTCACAACAACGAGCGGAGCGCCGGGTGGTTAAAGCACAGCAAGTTGGCACCGTAGGGGGCACAGGTGGTGCATCAGCTAGTCATCTCGGTCATCTCAGTCAGTCGACCCGTGGCACCTGGGTCTGCCCCGTGACCTCCTGCCAGCGGGCGTTCGACACTTCACGTGGCCTCAAGGTGCACATGGCCTGGCACAAGCGTCGTGGTGACATTACCGCCACTTCGTGGCGAATGGCGGTTGTTGTTGTTGTGTGTGGGTATGTGTGTGGGTGGGTGTGTGTGTGGGTGTGTGTGGAGAGTTTCCAATATCTGGGCAGTGTGCTTATGACCGCTGTAACAGGCCGTAGTATACCCATAGGTCGTAGCATACCCCCAGGCCGTAGTATACCCGGGGTTAAAACGGCCTAGGCTACATTATACCCAGGGTATATTATGGCCTAGGCCAAATTATGCCCCTCTAGGCCAAATCATACCCCCATGATAGTTATAGTGTTGAGCGATATACACATGAATTACTAAATTTTTCCAACATTTTATTTAAAACTGTAAACACATAGACTTTGATTTTTTATTTAAAGCTTTCGTGACTGCAGGGATTCATCTTCTTGGTTCTTTCGGTAAAGTCACGTAGAAGGGAAATAATAAAGTAATAAAAATCTAACATAATAAAATAATTCTCACGACGTTTCGGCCACAACGCAAGCAGCCGTCCTCAGGTGAAGAACAGGTCTGTTGGAAAGACAGCATCTGAATGAAACACCACCAGGATTGGCAGCGTATATTTAAGCTGGGTTGGAGGGGGAAGAGCGCCTTGACAAAATAATTGGCATATCAAGAGGAATTTAGCATATTTATGGGAAATGCAGATATGGGATTAGTCATTACTTGTGGAATGCGTAGGAGGTGGGCGGGGGGGTTTATTATGTTTTTATTTTATTTTATTATTTCCCTTCTACGTGACTTTACCAAAAAAACCAAGAAGATGAATCCCTGCAGTCACGAAAGCTTTAAATCGAAATTGTGATCTTTATTCAGCGAAAGATTCCACAAGTCTCTGTGTGTGTCTCCAATGTGGAGACTCAAGTCTGATGTTTACCCGTGGCAATAGAATCGACATGTCTACATCGTCGGCAGTTGACTGTTAAAACTTTGGCGGATCGCTAAGATTTTTTTTTTCATATATATGTAATAAAGGTCGTTGAGGCGACTTCTGGAATCCGGTCTTTTATTCAACTTTGCATTACAGCTTTCCTTCACGCTGCTGACAGGCAGCGTGAGAGGGATAGATAGAGAGAAACGCACTGCCACGTGGCAACCCGGAGCCCCGCTCCCGCGTGGCCCCTTTCCTCTGTTCGTTCCCGTTCTGACCACGTGTCGTCCGTCTCCACCCCTCTTTAATATCCGGGTCACGTGGTACGTTTCCACCAATCCTGGTTAGCCTCTATGGAATATTCCAGAGGCTCCCGGGACCACTCCCCTGACTCGTCTCCCTATTGGCTGTGGCTAAAGCCAGCAGAACCAATCCTCTACAACCAGCTGTCACCTTTCCATTACGTCAGAACCACGCCCCTAGACTTCCCCCCATTGGCTATGAACCAGGACCGGTAGAGTCAATCGTTGTGACGAGTTGTAATCCGTCAACGACCCGGATATAACCTCACATTACATATATATATTAGAGCCAGGCCTAATCAGTACCTTCAATGTGAGAATAAGAATCATCTTAAAATAGATTCGGGGTGGCCCACAAATCAGGACACATCGGGTTATTATTATTTTTATCATCCAGGGTGCTTCAAAACATCGGACCCAGCGGCAGCGGCATAATTCTCATCATCATAAGTGTCATCAGCAGAATCCTCATCGGCATCATGAGTAGCCGCGTCGTAATTATCATCATCATCATTAGCAGCAATATCTCTGCAACCACGAACCGCCCATGAATGAAACTCTTACCACTTGAACTTCCGATGACTTCCATTGGAACCTCCTTTGCCAGTAGCAAAATATGATAATTGATTTTTTACCCTTTTATCTGGCAACAAAACTGACACCTTTTTTACAAGGAGTCATGTTTGCATTGACCACAATACCTGCAGTCGGAATGCAGACAAAAAACACAACTCTGATAATGTATGTGCGCCTTTTGGCGTCATCTGGTCCAACACCATGTGAAACTAGGCTCTAAGGAAAGCTGTCTCGGGTGTGGACCAATCAATTTCAAGGACAGTGCATACATTATCAGAGTTGTGTTTTTTGTTTGCATTCAGACTGCAGGTATTGTGGTCAATACAAACATGACGCCTTGTAAAAAAAAAGGTGTCAGTTTTGTTGCCAGATAAAAGGGTAAAAAATCAATTATTCTGATGACTTCATTTTTCAGCAAGACAGAGCACCGCCATATTGGCATCTGCAGGATCGGCGTTTTCTTAATGACGCACCGCCTCAATGTTGGATAGGTGGCACGGGACCCCAAGACTTGGCGCTACACTCTTGGCCCCCAAGATCCCCAGACATCATCACACCCTGCGACTTTTTCTTGTGGGGATACGTCAAAGACCGTGTTTTTGTGCCACCATTAGCGACTAATCTGGATGACCTCAAAAACAGAATCACGGCAGCAGTGATTTCAGTGGAAGAAGACACTGAGAGGCGTTTGGGAGAAATTCAACTATCGTTTCGATGTTGTCCGTACAGCAGGTGGAGGGCACATAAAGCCTTTATAAAATGGTTAGTAAAACTTGATAACTCATTAAACCATTCGTAACTTTTTGTGTAATTGTAACATGTTGCCATCGTGAAATATACTGCTTTGAAATGGGGTCCGTCTTTATCCAACACCTTGTAGGATTACTCAATAGTTACTGATAGTGTAACTATTCACACGCATATTCACAAACGCGGTCATCTAAATTGTCTTACGGTTGTTATTGTTTGACTTGCATCCCACTGGGATTTTTTGCACACAGCGTTGAAATGCGGTGCGTTTTTTGGAAGACTTTGCTGTTTTTTCCTGGATTTTCCTGTTGTGCATAGCCACTATAAAATGTTTCTTGTTCACGTTTTTGTTCTTGCGGTTGCACCCGAGTCAAGAGCCGCATGGCTCACAGGGTTATACCTAATCAATGAAACTGAAAACTGATTTGCTCCAAAGTCAGGACACAGTGTTGTTATATTTTAAATATTTATTTGAACGCAAATCACATCTTTGTCGACACCTTAAAACCGACTTCCGTTGTTAACATTCACGCAAGATGCGTTTCAATTTTTTAAAATTAACATTGCTAATGAAAACAGGTACGACATTAACTTAAAGAGTGAAACAACAACGTCTAACACGTAGCCTTTCGCGACCAATATTATTGGCGGTGGAGGTTTATGACAAATTTATACTTACGCGATCCAACGCAAAAACCTTTATTATGAATAACAACTTACGATTTGGTTCTTTCGGTAAAGTCACGTAGGTATGAAATAAAATAAATAAAATCACGACACAAGTGTCCACCTTACGCATGCCCTACCGCCGCCCGCACGGCGGAGGGCGCGCCGAACAGCCGCCGTCGGATCTCGGCGGTGCGCAAGCCGTAGACGATGGGGTTGAGCGCGGGCGGCAGGACGTACTGGAGCGCCTGCAGGGGCACGCGCACGTCCCGCGGCACGGCCGAGAAGGCGCGCAGTCCGCTCGCCACCGTGAAGAAGATTGAGCCGAAGTAGACGGCGACGACGACGAGGTGGGTGACGCACGTGCGCCGGGCCTTGGCGGCGCCGGACCCACCGCTGCCACCAACGGTGCCACCGCTGCCACCAACGCCGCCGCCCGCCGCCGCCGCCTGCCTGGAGCACTCGCGCAGGACGAGCGCGTAGGCCACGGCGATGACGGCGAGGGGCAGGGCGATGCCCGACGCCACGTTGGCGTAGGCGAGCGCCGCGTTGAGCGAGAGGTCGCCGCACGACAGGTTGCTGAGCACAAGGAAGTCGCAGTTGGGCGCCGACGTGACGCGCTCCCGGCAGTAGTCGAGACGCAGCGCGACGGCCACGTAGCCCACGATGGGCACGGTGGCGGCGGCCACCGCGACCGCGAAGGCGCGAGCCACGCGGCCCACCGTCACGAGCGAGCGGTAGCGCAGCGGGCGTACGACGGCGGCGTAGCGGTCGAGCGCCATGAGGGCGAGGACGTAGGCCTGGGTGCGCACGGTGACGTGCAGGAAGAACATCTGGGCGACGCACTCGGCGAGCGACATGCGGTTGGACGCGGCGAGGTTGCTCATGATCCTCGGCAGCGAGTTGGTGGCCTCGACCAGGTCGGTGGCGCAGAGGAGGGCGACGAGCACGTGCATCGGCCGGTGGAGGCTCGGCGTGCGGCACACGACGAGGCAGAGCAGTGAGTTGCCCGCCACCGTGGCGACGTATATGAGGAGGATGGCGGCGAAGGCGAAGTGGGTGAAGGCGGGAGACTCGCTCAGGACGGTGACCATGACGATGAGGTCCGACAGGGAGGCGGAGCTGGGAGCCGAGGAGGCGTTGGTGGACGCGTTGGTCTCCATTTGCTGGATTTCCCCACTGCCCCCCCCCCCCCACCTCTGCGGATTTAAAAGGACTCTGGTCAATAGGTCATTCCCCCAATCCATTGCATTGCAGACTCACCACTCTGCGGATGACAAGCGCCCGAGGTCAATAGGTCATCGCCAGCAGCCTATTGCATTCCGGACCGCCTCTGTAGATTCCCCAAGGTCAATAGGTCATCACCAGCGGCCTATTGCATTGCGGACGCCCTCTGCAGATTACATGACCTGTGGTCAATAGGTTACTGCCAATGCATTGCAAACCGCCTCTGGATTCCCCAAGGTCAATAGGTTACCTCCAGTGACCTATTGCATTGCAGACCCCCCCCTCTGCGGATTAAAAGCCCCGAGGTCAATAGGCCACCACCAGGGCAATAGGTCACAGCCGTAGAAACGTTGCCGCGTCTTTTAATTGCTTCTTCGACGCTCAGCCGGTCAGCGCGGCCGCACTAGCGACGGAGCGGCCACGCTTTGCTTTTAAAGCGACACAATCTGCACCAGTCGGCGGCGGTGACGATCTAGCCCAGAGAGGGGGGTAACCTTCACGTGAAAAAAATAATCATAGGTGCTCACCCTTTCTGGCAGTAATTAAAACAAAATGCGGATATGATTCCTTGCAAAAGGTTTCAGTTTTGATTTGAAGCATTCATGACTGCAGGAATTACTCTTTGGTTTTTTCGGTAAAGTCACGCTGTCCGTGGTGCTAACGTTAAGAACAATCGCCACTTTAAAAAAAAATGTCTTGCTGTGGTTTTCACACATGATGATGATTGCTTGTGTTGCAATCGAAACGTCGTGAGAATTTTTTATTTTTTTATTTTTTTATTTCCCTTCTACGTGACTTTACCGAGAGAACCAAGAATATGAATCCCTGCAGTCACGAAAGCTTTAAATCGAAATTTACTGAAAGAATCAAAGAGTAGGTTTGAGTTTGGTAGATTTAACATCTTAAGAGCTGTTAAGTTGGCAGAAAAAATGGGAAAACCTCTTGTCATATTTTGGTACTGGCAAAGGCGGTCCCTGTTCTGATTTTTTCAGACTTTGATACTTGCAACAAAAAAAGGTCCCATTTAGAAACCTTTATTATGGATAACATTGGTCGCCGAAAGCCTGCTGCTACGCCTATCACGTGTATTAAAAATCAGGTCAATAAGTCATCGGGATTAGCATGAATGGCGACGACGTGGTAACAATCTAATTAATAATTGTCATGAATTAGCACCTTACTATCTCAAAGCTTTTGTAAATCGGAGACACACACAGCATGGCCAAATGTTCAGGACACGGGGTTGTTATTATAATACAGGGTGGGCCAAAATTCAAGACACGTAGGGTTATTATTATATATGTTCGTTATTAGTATTTTCATAATATAGGGTTATTATTACCATTCTGGCGAATTGCCCGATGATGCTGGATGCAATTACCAGCGAAACGTCGCACTACTCAAATTGTAAATGTTGTGGTTTCACGCTTCGACACACCGGTGGGCTAAAGCAGTGAACTATTTGTCTTTTTTCTTCTTGGTTCTTTCGGTAAAGTCACGTAGAATGGAAACAATAAAATAATAAAATAAAACATAATACAATAATTCTCACGACGTTTCGGCCACAACGCAAGCAGCCGTCCTCAGGTGAAGACCAGGTCTGTCGGGGAGACAGCGTCTGAATGAAACAGCACCATGCTTAGAGCGTATATTTAAGCTGGGTTGGAAGGGGGGGGAAGGGCGCCTTGACAAAATAATTTGCATATCAAGAGGAATTTAGCATATTTATGGGAAATGCAGGTATGTGATTAGTACTACTTATGCTCGTGCATTATGCAGGATTAGCAGCATCAAAGGGAGGGGATATGGGAAATGCAGGTATGTGATTAGTACTACTTATGCCCGTGCATTATGCAGGATTAGCAGCATCAAAGGGAGGGGATATGGGAAATGCAGGTATGTGATTAGTACTACTTATGCCCGTGCATTATGCAGGATTAGCAGCATCAAAGGGAGGGGATATGGGAAATGCAGGTATGTGATTAGTACTACTTATGTCCGTGCATTATGCAGGATTAGCAGCATCAAAGGGAGGGGATATGGGAAATGCAGGTATGTGATTAGTACTACTTATGCCCGTGCATTATGCAGGATTAGCAGCATCAAAGGGAGGGGATATGGGTAGCATTAATAAAGGGAAGGAGTGTTAATAGTATGTAGCTGCAGTAACTAAAACCACCACGTAAACAACTAAAGTATAAACTTTTTGTCAAGGTGACACTTTTTTACTGATTGGCCGTGTCGGGTGGTGGAGGGTTACGACACATTTATAAATAACGTGATCTAAACCCAAAAACGTTGATTATGAAAATTCTTAGTATTATATAATATAGGGTTATTAGTATTGTATAATATAGGGTTATTAGTATTGTATAATATAGGGTTGTTATTATTAGTTTCATATAATATAGGATTATTAGTATTGTATAATATAGGGTTGTTATTATTAGTATTATATAATATAGGGTTATTAGTATTGTATAATATAGGGTTGTTATTATTAGTTTCATATAATATAGGGTTATTAGTATTGTATAATATAGGGTTGTTATTATTAGTTTCATATAATATAGGATTATTAGTATTGTATAATATAGGGTTGTTATTATTAGTTTCATATAATATAGGGTTGTTATTAGTATATTATAATATAGGCTTGTTATTAGTAGTATATAATATAGGGGTGTTATTAGTATTGTATAATATAGGGTTGTTATTATTAGTTTCATATAATATAGGGTTATTAGTATTGTATAATATAGGGTTGTTATTATTAGTTTCATATAATATAGGGTTATTAGTATTGTATAATATAGGGTTGTTATTATTAGTTTCATATAATATAGGGGTGTTATTAGTATATTATAATATAGGGTTGTTATTAGTATTATATAATATAGGGGTGTTATTAGTATTGTATAATATAGGGTTGTTATTATTAGTTTCATATAATATAGGGTTATTAGTATTGTATAATATAGGGTTGTTATTATTAGTTTCATATAATATAGGGTTATTAGTATTGTATAATATAGGGTTGTTATTATTAGTTTAATATAATATAGGGGTGTTATTAGTATTGTATAATATAGGGTTGTTATTATTAGTTTCATATAATATAGGGTTATTAGTATTGTATAATATAGGGGTGTTATTAGTATTATTATAATATAGGGTTATTATTAGTATACAACGTTGGGTCAACGTTGACCCAACGTTCGGGAAACGTTGTTGTAAATGACACTCGTGGCTTTCATTTCTCGTCGGCTCTTTTGTTCCGGAGCTCAGGCCCTTTGTGCCACTATCAAAAGATGAGAATAAGGGTTTGACCCTTCGGGTTGCGTCAAGATGTTCAAACGCCAAACGGAAACCTTTTTGCTAGTGATCGATTCGTGCGTTGAGTACGCAAACAAAAACACGCGCTCTGATAACACTGGTCAACACACTTATTCTGGTATAAGGTATTCCAACGGTTTTAAGGTAATTCTGGGGTGCTGATTCCAAATCTGGCACCAGATTTTGTCTATCGCATCAGGTTTTTGAGATATCAAATATTGCATTTTCAATCAAAACTGCAGAAGAAAAGTATTAAATAAATGTGGATATCTACATAAAATGATATTATAAACACACTATCCTAAAAATACAGCACCATGTTTTAACACTAAAGCAGTCACCGACTCGCAACAACTTGCAATCATAAGTGACAGAGTTAATTTCGGGTAAAATCAATGAAAATGGGGTATGCCGATAGCATAAAAATGAGATGTGATAGAGCAAATTGAGATCAGATTTGGAATCAGCACCCTGAAATTAGTCTAAAACAGCTGCAGATACATCACGGGATAGATTTCGATTTAAAGCTTTCGTGACTGCAGGGATTCATATTCTTGTTTCGTTCGGTAAAGTCATCACGTAGAAGGGAAGTAATAAAATAATAAAAATACAACATAATAAAATAACATAATATAATAATATTGTATGATAAAATAATATTGTATAATAAAATAATAAAACGAAATTCTATAATAGCATAGTATAATAAAATATAATAACATAATTAAAAAATAAAATATTTTACTATAATACTATTATAAATTTACATAATAATTCATTTTTTTATTTCGATTTAAAGCTTTCGTGACTGCAGGGATTCATCTTCTTGGTTCTTTCGGTAAAGTCACGTAGAAGGGAAGTAATAAAATAATAAAACATAAAACATGATAAAATAATTCTCACGACGTTTCGGCCACAACGCAAGCAGCCGTCCTCAGGTGAAGAATTCTTCACCTTCTACGTGACTTTACCGAAAGAACCAAGAAGATGGCTAGGAGATGTTAACCACCTCGCCTGGTGTGCAGGAGGTCGTGGGTTCGATCCCGACCCTGACGCCTGCTGCTGTTTATTTGGAGTCTGCGTTTCTCTCTCTCATCATCATCATCACGGTGGCTAGGAGATGTTAACCACCTCGCCTGGTGTGCAGGAGGTCGTGGGTTCGATCCCGACCCTGACGCCTGCTGCTGTTTATTTGGAGTCTGCGTTTCTCTCTCTCATCATCATCATCACGGTGGCTAGGAGATGTTGACTACCTCGCCTGGTGTGCAGGAGGTCGTGGGTTCGATCCAAACCCTGACGCCAGCTGCTGTATATTTGGAGTTTGCGTGTCTCTCTCTCCGTGGTGAGATGTTAACCACCTCGACTGGTCGACAGGAGGTCGTGGGTTCAATCCCGACCCTGACGCCTGCTGTTGTATATTTGGAGTTTGCGTGTTTGTCGGTCTCCCCGTAGCGACGATTATCTAAGCCGGTCCTGGGCCTCCCCTAGGTCGACTCGGCCTCAATTGAGTACCTGGTGCGGTGTGTAGTAAGCATCGTAACTAGGGAGACAAAGGCGGCCGGGCGTGGTGTTGGCCACCCACCCCCTCGCGTGCCGTGCTGGCCTTCACAGGTGCTCGCTAACAACACTTGCCCCTACAGTCTGTTAAGGCTGTACGGGGGATCTTTGTTTTTTTCGTGAGATGTTAACTACCTTGCCTTATATGGAGGAGGTCGTGGGTTCCATCCCGACCGTGACGCCTTCCGCTGTATATTTGGAATCTGCGGCGTCTCTCTTTCTCTCTCTCCGTGGTGAGATGTTAACTACCTCGCCTGCTATACAGGAGGTCGCGGGTTCCATCCCGACCCTGACGCCTTCTGCTGTATATTTGAAGTCTGCGGCGTCTCTCTTTCTCTCTCTCCGTGGTGAGATGTTATCTACCTCGCCTGCTATACAGGAGGTCGCGGGTTCCATCCCGACCCTGACGCCTTCTGCTGTATATTTGAAGTCTGCGGCGTCTCTCTTTCTCTCTCTCCGTGGTGAGATGTTATCTACCTCGCCTGCTATACAGGAGGTCGCGGGTTCCATCCCGACCCTGACGCCTTCTGCTGTATATTTGAAGTCTGCGGCGTCTCTCTTTCTCTCTCTCCGTGGTGAGATGTTATCTACCTCGCCTGCTATACAGGAGGTCGCGGGTTCCATCCCGACCCTGACGCCTTCTGCTGTATATTTGAAGTCTGCGGCGTCTCTCTTTCTCTCTCTCCGTGGTGAGATGTTAACTACCTCGCCTGCTATACAGGAGGTCGCGGGTTCCATCCCGACCCTGACGCCTTCTGCTGTATATTTGAAGTCTGCGGCGTCTCTCTTTCTCTCTCCGTGGTGGTCACTGCGTTGATTTTTCTCCGGGTCCTCCGGCACGGCACACGAGGGGGTGGGTGGCCAGCACCACGCCCGGCCGCCTTTGTCTCCTTAGTGGCAATGCGCATACATCATGCAAGGTACTCAATTTAGGCCCAGTCGACCTAGGGGAGGCCCAGGACCGGTGCAGATAATCGTCACTGGTGGTGTTGGCCGTGAGCGGGAATCGAACCCGGGTCGCCGGGTTCGTAGCGCAGTGTGGCGCTAACCGCCACACTACCACAAACACGCACATTCGAGACGCGTTGACCAACTATCAGGCAAGTCCAGCGTGTAAACGCCGTACGCTCACAAAAACGCGTTTCTCTCCGGGCCTCGCCTAGGTAGACTCAGCCTCAAATGTGTGCCTGGTGCGGTGTGTTGTGAACATCGCCACGCGGGGAGAGACAAAGGCGGCCGGGCGTGGTGCTGGCCACCCACCCCCTCGTGTTGCCACAGTGCCGGTGCTCGCTAACAGCACTTGCCCCTACTGTATGTTAGGGCTACATGGGGGATCTTTGTCTTTGTACATCAGTGAGCGTGATGATTCATTATAAACGTTTTTTGGGTTAGATCGTAATCTAACCCAAAAGTCACGTAAAAGGGAAGTAATAAAATAATAAAAATAAAACATAATAAAATCAAATAATTCTCACGACGTTTCGGCTACAACGCAAGCAGCCGTCTTCAGGTGAAGAATGAGACACTACCAAGCTAGGAGCTTATATATAAGCTGGGTTGGAGGTGGAAGAGCGCCTTAACAATTCTTTCTTTTTGTTAAGGCACTCTTCCACCTCCAACCCAGCTTATATATAAGCTCCTAGCTTGGCAGTGTCTCATTCTTCACCTGAAGACGGCTGCTTGCGTTGTAGCCGAAACGTCGTGAGAATTATTTGATTTTATGTTTTATTTTTATTATTTTATTACTTCCCTTCTACGTGACTTTACCGAAAGAACCAAGAAGATGAATCCCTGCAGTCACGAAAGCTTTAAATAGGAAATATTAGTTTGTTTTGTTCTTGGGTAGTAAGTGTTATTTCTTAATTGCTTATGCCTCAAAAGTACAAAAAGTGGCTGTTATTCCCCACGAACGTAGTTTTCGTGTCCTGATCACAAAAGCAAACGTTGGTAATCCACTCCATTAATAACACTGTGTAACACATTTAATTCTTTTTTGTTCCAGGGTAGTAAGTGTTATTTTCCTAATTGCCTCAAAATGTACAAGTGGCTATTATTATTCTCCCACGAACTTTGCTCTTGTGAGCAGGAGAGTGACATTTACAAATGTAGCTATTAAATTTCGCTTTAAAGCTTTCGTGACTGCAGAGATTCATCTTCTTGGTTCTTTCGGTAAAGTCACGTAGAAGGGAAATAATAAAATAAAATAAACATACTAAAATAATTCTCACGACGTTTCGGCCACAACACTGTCTCCCCGACAGACCTGTTCTTCACCTGAGGACGGCTGCTTTTCATTATTTTATTGTGTTTTATTTTTATCATTTTATTATTTCCCTTCTACGTGACTTTACCGAAAGAACCAAGAAAATGTAGCTATTGTCAATGAGAAAACGTGGTGTGTATTTGTGGCATTCCTTCACGCAAAGTCCCGCTCACAAAAGAAAAGTTTGCGTGGTGGAATAATAACACCCACTTCCTCTACTTTTGAGGCACAAGCAATCAGAAAATAACACCCCCTACCCAGGAACAAACATCGAGTTACATCGTGAATTACACTGGTCAACAAAAAAAAACATTTTTTTCTGGCCTGGACTTTTGCAGCTGTTTTAGACTAATTTCAGGGTGCTGATTCCAAATCTGATCTCAGATTTGGTTTATCACATCTCATTTTTATGCTATCGGCATACCCCATTTTCATTGATTTTACCCGAAATTAACTCAGTCGGTGACTGCTTTAGTGTTAAAAAATGGTGCTGTATTTTTAGGATAGTGTGTTTATAATATCATTTTATGTAGATATCCACATTTATTTAATATTTTTCTTCTGCAGTTTTGATTGAAAATGCAATATTTGATATCTCAAAAACCTGATGTGATAGACAAAAACTGGTGCCAGATTTGGAATCAGCACCCCCCAAAATTACCTTAAAACCGTTGGAATACCTTATGCCAGAAAAAGTGTGTTGACCAGTGTTATCAGAGCGCGTGTTTTTGTTTGCGTGCTCACCGCACGACTCGATCACTCGCAAAAAAGATTTCCGTTTGGCGTTTGAACATCTTGACACACAACTCGAAGGGTCAAACCCTTATTCTTATTTTTTGACAGCGACACAAAAAGGTGATCCCACTTTGTAGCCGCTCGTTCACAGCTCTAAGTGCCCTGATGATGGTGGCAATGTTCTTATCCTGTCCGCCTTTTGGCGTTGTTCTCCGGTCAAACAGGAAGGGTAAACGCCTATATTCTTAGGTTTTTTTCGGTAAAGTCACGTAGGTAAAAAATTAATATTAATAAAATAAAATAAAAATAAAAAATCACGACGTTTCGGAGGCAACACAAGCTTCCGTCTTCAGGTGGAACCGTCACAGCACGATAGCTGTTTCTTACTTGATACACCTATCGTGCTGTGACGGTTCCACCTGAAGACGGAAGCTTGTGTTGCCTCCGAAACGTCGTGATTTTTATTTTATTTTTTATTTTACTTTTATTAATTTTAATTATTTACCTACATGACTTTACCGAAAAAACCTAAGAATATGAATCCTTGCAGCCACGAAAGCTTCAAATCTAGGTAAACGCCTACTTCTTGTAGAACTAAAACTTTTGTAAACGCAGGAATTCATACTCGTTGGTTCTTTCGGTAAAGTCACGTAGGTATAAAATAAAATGAATCACGGACCTGATGACGGACGCTTGCTTGGGTGTTGCGCCCGAAACGTCGTCATTTATTTTAGTTTATACCCTACGTGACTTTACCGAAAAAACCAAAGAGTAGGAATTCATATTCTTGGTTCTTTCGATAAAGTCACGGAGATAGAAAACAAACAAAAAATAAAAAAAAATCGAAACTTAAATAATTAAAATAAAACAATAAGTTATCTTTGAAAATAATAAAAGCAAAAAAATACTAATAGTGACAAGTGTGTTCGCAAATACACGCACTCACCCAATGGCTCCTCGCTCGCCAAACCCTAACAGCTAACAGCAGCCACAACAGCTGCAGCAGTGGCAGCAGTCGTTGTCGCAACAGCAGCAGTAGAAGTAGTAACAACTGCAGCAGTAGAAGTAGCAACAGCTGCAGCAGTGGCAACGGTAGTCGCAGCAGCAATAGTAGCAACAGCAATAGCAACAGCAGCAGTGGTAGCAACAGCAGCAGTAGCTGGAGTAGCTGCAGCAGCAGTAGTAGCAACAACAGCAATACTAGCAACAGCAGCAGTTATAGTAGCAACAATAGCAGCTATAGAAGCAACAGCAGCAGTTGCAGTAGCAGCAGCAACAACAGCAGCTATAGTAGCAACAACAGCAGTTGTAGTAGCAGCAGCAGTAGCAACAGCAGTAGTTAGGGTAGCAACAGCAGCAGTTGCAGTAGCAGTAGCAACAGCAGTAGTTATGGTAGCAACAACAGCAGTCGTAGTAACAGCAGTAGTAACAGCAGCAGCAGCTACAGCAGCAGCTACAGCAGCAGCAGCTGCAGTAGTAACAACTAGAGCAGCATCAGCAGCAGTAACAGCAGCAGCAGCTGCAGTAGTAACAACTAGAGCAGCATCAGCAGCAGTAACAGCAGCTACATGAGCATCAGTAGTAACAGCTACAGCATCAGCAGCAGCAGTAACAGCAGCAGCATCAGCAGCAGGCGCTCCATGTGGGAGGAGCGACTCACCGAGGGTGTCGTTAAAGCTGTCCCCGCTTTTATCAGCGCCCCCCCACCCACTCCCTCCCCCCCACCCTCTCCTCCCCCCCACCCACTCCCTCCCCCCACCCTCTCCTTCGTCCCCCCCACCCTCTCCTTCCCCCCCACCCACTCCCTCCCCCCACCCTCTCCTTCGTCCCCCCCACCCTCTCCTTCCCCCCCACCCTCTCTCTGCCCCCACCCTCTCTCCCCCCCACCCTTTCCTCCACCCCCCCCCCCCCCACTATTCTCCTCTCCTCTCCCACCCTCTCCTACCCCCCACACTCTCCCCCTAACCCACCCTCTCCCTCCCCCCACCCTCTCCTTCGCCCCCCCACCCTCTCCTTCCCCCCCACCCTCTCCCTCCCCCCCACCCATTCCCTCCCCCCACCCTCTCTCTCTCCCCACCCTATCCTTTCCTCCCCCCTCTCCTTCCCCACCCCCCACCATCTCCTTCCCATCACCCACCCTCTCTTGTCCCCCCCCACCCTCTCCCCCCCACCCTCTCCTTCCCCCCCACCCTCTCCTTTCCCCCCCACCCTTCCCCCCCACTTCTCCCCCCACCCTATCCTTTCCCCCACCCTCTCCCCCCACCCTCTCCTTCCCCCCCCACCCTCTCCTTTCCCCCCCACCCTTCCCCCCCACCTTCTCCCCCCACCCTATCCTTTCCCCCACCCTCTCCCCCCACCCTCTCCTTCCCCCCCCCACCCTCTCCTTTCCCCCCCACCCTTCCCCCCCACCTTCTCCCCCCACCCTATCCTTTCCCCCACCCTCTCCACCCACTCTCCCCCCGCAACCGTCTCCTTCTCCCCACCCTCTCTCTCCCCCCACCCATTCCTCCACCCCCCCCCCACTCCCCCTCCACCCCCCCACCCTCTCCACCCACCCTCTCTCTCCCCCCACCCATTCCTCCACCCCCCCCCCCACTCCCCCTCCACCCCCCACCCTCTCCCCAGCTGCCTCTCCCCTCGCCTCTCGCCCCCACGTGACCACTCAGGGACACGGGCTACGTCATTCGTGTCCCTCACCCTGTGAGGCTGTACGTGGAACTTCTTTCGCACCGTACGTAGCCAACCGTGCTGTGTGTACGTGGAACTTCTTTCGCACCGTACGTAGCCAACCGTGATGTGTGTACGTGGAACTTCTTTCACACCGTACGTAGCCAACCGTGCTGTGTGTACGTGGAACTTCTTTCGCACCGTACGTAGCCAACCGTGCTGTGTGTACGTGGAACTTCTTTCGCACCGTACGTAGCCAACCGTGCTGTGTGTATGTTGAACTTATTTCACACCGTACGTAGCCAACCGGAGATCAACAAACTAAACACACAAAGCAGTTCCGAAGCAATGAGTTTGTCAATCTACATGACGATGATGATGATGATGATTTAAAAGTGGCATCATAGCTCCCCGTGACTTCCTAATATTGGAAGCTGAAGAGCGTTCCAGACGGCCCCAGAAGCGCATCCGAATGCGCCACGCGGCGATGATGATGGTGATGATGATGATAGTGGTTATATGATGATGGTGGTGATGATGATGGTGATGATGGTGATGATAGTGTTGATGATGATGGTGGTGATGATGATGGTGATGATGATGATGGTGATAGTGGTGATGATGATGGTGATGATGGTGGTAATGATGATAGTGGTGATGATGATGGTGGTGATGATGATGATGATGGTGATAGTGGTGATGATGATGGTGATGATGGTGGTAATGATGATAGTGGTGATGATGATGGTGGTGATGATGATGATAGTCGTGATGATGGTGATGATGGTTGTGGTGATGATGGTGGTGATGATGATGATGATAGTCGTGATGATGGTGATGATGGTGGTGGTGATGATGATGGTGGTGATGATAATGATAGTCGTGATGATGGTGATGATGGTTGTGGTGATGATGGTGGTGGTGATGATGATGATGATGATTTAAAGCTCAGCCATCGAGGTATCGTGGTTGTTCTTTTTGTGGCGAGCGCTCTGTGTGTGCGTGTCGAATGAGCGAGGACGCTCGTGAAGGACGATGCTGCTGCTGCTGGGCAGTTGGAGGCAGTCGCCCTCCAGCAACAACGGAGGGCGGAGGAGCGACGCTCACAACAACGAGCGGAGCTCCGGGCGACTAAAGCACAGCATGTTGGCACAGTAGGGGGCACAAGTGGTGCATCGGCCAGTCGTCTCAGTCAGTCGACCCGTGGCACCTGCTGGGTCTGCCCCGTGAACTCCTGGTGCACCTAGCCTGGCACAGTAAGGGGGCACAGGTGGTGCATCGGCCACTCATCTCAGTCAGTCGACCGCGTGGCACCTGCTGGGTCTGCCCCGTGACCTCCTGGTGCACCTAGCCTGGCACAGTAGGGGGGCACAGGTGGTGCATCGGCCAGTCGTCTCAGTCAGTCGACTCGTGGCACCTGGGTCTGCCCCGTGAACTCCTGGTGCACCTAGCCTGGCACAGTAGGGGGGCACAGGTGGTGTATCGGCCAGTCGTGTCAGTCAGTCGACTCGTGGCACCTGCTGGGTCTGCCCCGTGAACTCCTGGTGCACCTAGCCTGGCACAGTAGGGTGGCACAGGTGGTGCATCTACCGGTCATCTCAATAAACCAACACATGGCACCTGCTGGGTCTCTTCCCGAAACCTCCTCCAGTCAGCTAGCCTTCGACATTTCACGTGGCCTCAAAGTGCACCTGGCCGGACACATGCGCCGTGGTGACGTCGCATAGTGGCGAATGACGGATATTGGTAATGAACGAGACCCTATAACGACAACAACAATAACGCTGCCGTATATTCGTTCGGCAACTGGACCGCCAATGCAGCTCGGCGGAGCCATGGGCTGAGTTTGTGAGCGCCTCTGGGTGCAGAGTGGAGTCAACAAACATCAACAACAACAAATTATAATAATTCACATTTATAATGCGCATTATAAATGTGGGTTAACGACACGTTGTGGGTTTACTCTCCAATACACCGGTGGGCTAAAGGAGTATACTATACGCTATACACTACTATACACTATACTAGTAACTAATTGGCACATTGTTTACGTGACAAACCTTACTGGCTGTGTCGGGTGGTGGAGGGTTACGACACATTTATACTTACGCGATCTAACCCAAAAAACCTTACTCTTTGGTTCTTTCGGTAAAGTCACGTAGGTAGAAATATAACAAAATAAATCACGACGTTTCGTTTTATTTCTACCTACGTGACTTTACCGAAATAACCAAAGAGTATGGATTCCTGCAGTCACGAAAGCTTAAAATCAAGACCAAAAAACCTTTATTATGAATAATATTGGTCGCGAAAGCCTTCTAAGCTTTAACGGGAAGGCACCATTTAAAGAGATGGGGTTTTCCATGGCAGGCTTGAATATAGCTACCGACTCATTCTCATGATAACACACACACCGTCCCATCGGTTTCATATACAGCGTGCTTAAAAAAAACGTTAACACTTCTGAGAATTTGCAACAATACCACAAGAAATATACCTCTGGGCTCTGGAGATCACCTGGAGAAGATTACTGGCATGTTTTGACAATGAAGGTGAACAAGTAGAGACTCTGACTTTTTGAAGCAATTACATATGTAATGTGAGGACATATCTAGAGGATTGGTTCTGCTGGCTTTAGCCACAGCCAATGGGAGGACGAGTCAGGGGCGTGGTCCTGGGAGCGTACGATGGAGTCTAGAAGATTCCATAGAGGCTAACCAGGATTGGTGGAAAGGTACCACGTGACCCGGGTATTAAAAGGGGTGGAGACGAACAACACGTGGTCAGATCTGGAACGAACGGAGGGTGAGACCACGCTGGAGCAGGGTCCAGGCTGCCACGTGGTCCAGGCTGCCACGTGGTCCAGGCTGCCCACGTGGTCCAGGCTGCCCACGTGGTCCAGGCTGCCCACGTGGTCCAGGCTGCCACGGGGTCCAGGCTGCCACGTGGCCGCGCGTGTCTCCCTCTCACGCTGTCTGTCAGCAGCGTGAAGGAGTAAGATGGGAGTGTTGTGAACGAGAGACAAATAAAGACATGATTCTAGAAGTCGCTTCCACGAGCCTTTATTACACATACATTTGTATTATCCGGTTTTTTTACCATTGTAGTGACTAACTCGGAGACGATAAAACTTGGAGGCACTTCTTTGATTAACGAGCACCAGCGGTATAATACACACCTTACGTGGGTACAAACTCTACAGTCGCTCGCCTATACACAACTCTACGTGGGTACACACTATTACCGTTGCTAGCCTATACACAACACTAACCGTCTAACACTGACGGCGCTGAACCGAAACAGCCAACAACGATCCTAGCAGCGCAATATCGAGTGAAGGCGACATCGATGATGGCGACGAGACGACAGCGACGATGGCGACGATCTTGAGTAGTCTTCTTGGTTCTTTCGGTAAAGTCACTTAGAAGGAAAATACTAAAATAATAAAAATAAAACGTAACAAAATAATTCTCACGACGTTTCGGCCACAACGCAAGCAGCCGTCCTCAGGTGAAGAATGAAACACCACCAAGCTTGGAGCGTATATTTAAGCTGGGTTAGTGGGAGAAGAGCGCCTTGACAAAGGAATTAATGTTTTATTTTTATTATTTTATTATTTCCCTTCTACGTGACTGTACCGAAAGAACCAAGAAGATGAACCCCTGCAGTCACGAAAGCTTTAAATCGAAATTTCACGCGTTGATTCTCAAATGTGGAGACGAAGGGCAAAAGCGGAGGAACCCCGTAGAACATATTCTTAGGTTTTTTCGGTAAAGTACACGTGACTTTACCGAAAAACCTAAGAATATGATTCCTTGCAGTCACGAAAGCTTCAAATCTAGAACCCGTAGAACATAACACGCGACCAGCATCGTCAGGCTCCGGGAAAGAACCCTTCACCTCCTGCGTAACCAGGCAAGGGATAGAACATTTCCTCGCCACGGTGACACCGGTGCAGCCGATCACCCAGTTAATCTCGTTTGGCAACACCAATGGGAAGCGATTGTTGGGGTTGGTGGTGGAGAGGAGGAAGAGAGTCAGCAGCCAGCTACGAATATCCTGGCACAGATTCATGCTTAAGTAGCCATATGATGATAATTGGTTTTTTACCCTTCTATCTGGCAACAAAACTGACACCTTATTTTTACAAGGAGTCATGTTTGCATAGACTACAATACCTGCAGCCATAATGCAAAAAAAAACATAACTCTGATAATATATGCATTATCATAATGCATATATTATCAGAGTTGTTTGCATTATGGCTGCAGGTATTGTGGTCTATGCAAACATGACTCCTTGTAAAAAAAGGTGTTAGTTTTGTTGCCAGATAGAAGGGTAAAAAAACAATTATCATATTTTTTACTGCCAAATGAGGTTCCAATGGTAACCATATGATTTAGAACAAATCATGTCACGACGGTTAGTGTCTGATCTTCAAACGGTTCTGCCATCGGCAAACTTCACACTCGTCAGAATCGGAATATTTTTTGAGAACCCGTGGAGGAATCACGTGGACTATGAAGATCTTTTTCACAGATGTCAAGTAGGGGGCACGGGGTCAGAACGTGGCAATAACAAACAATACAAAAATATGATAGGAGTGCAAAGTGTAGGAAAGGTGACTGCAGGAATTCATATTTTTTGGGTCTTTCGGTAAAGTCACGTAGATAGGTTCAAAGAAAATAACTAAAAAAATTCGCAAAAAACTACGACGTTTACATTTTTATTGTACCAGGTAAGGTGCACTGAGCAATTCACTTCTCTGTCAGAAGCGATCGTCCCACAAATAAAGCTAAAAAGAAATTAGCTTATCATGTGCAACCAAATAATCTAAATACTCTGAACGCATGTTTACAAATGTGGAGATGGAAAACCGGAGGATCCGGAGAAAAAAATCCACGCGACCACGGGGAGATTGAGAGACACGGCAAACTCCAAACGTACGACAGGCTTCAGGGTCGGGATAGAACCCTCGACCTCCTGCATACCAGGCGAGGAAAATAGCATCTCTCCACATCGATCTGAGTGCCCAGGTTTGGCTAGCAGTGGATACAAAAAACTACCAACTAGATCTGTCACGCGTAGCCTACACAGTGATGCACCACCGCTACCATGCACATCTTCGTCACTTAGAAACGTGATGAGGATGATGGTACAGGTGTGTATGTATGTCAGCATGCTGAACTTCTTTCGCCCTGTACGTAGCTAACATCTCTTCTCTGACGACATGTACCCGTCAGAGGAGAGAATTCGGAAAGAGTCTTAAAATATTTTGAAGCAAATATTGCGGAAGATAAAAATGCGAGATTCACAATCAGAATATTTATTTATAACGGAGGAATGAGATTAAGACTAGGGTGGCCATTGCAACTTAAATGTTGGGAAAATCTACGGGCAGATGAAAAAAAATCCATCGAGTCTAATAATCTACCTTCTGTGAACGATAGCATTATCTGCAAAATTATAAAGCTGTGCTCATTGGATATCCAGATCAGGTGAAACAAGATTTGAAGATACTCGTTGATTCCAGAACTGACCGTTATGATGCTTGATTGCGATGGAACAAGACTGGACACGGACTGGATTCAGATTGCAACCAGATATTTGCTTGCTAGTTAGTCATAACCAGATCGAAAACAACCGGATCAGATTGAATGGTGTGACATTAGACTCAAGCATCTGCGAACCGATTGGAGCATATGTGAACCAACTGAAGCATCCGTGCAAAAAATATCTTCATAACCCAGCCTCCAGTCTAAACAAAAAACAATTCCGATCCTAACTAATTATGGCAACTCGGCTTTTCCCATAGAAACCTTCCGACGCACCATCTTCAGGACTCCACGACGAATCGCGTCCGTGCGGAGTCCGTAGACAATGGGATTCAGGGCCGGCGGGATGACGTACTGCAACGACTGCAGGGGCACGCGCACCTCGCGTACGACCCCCGAGAAGAACTGGAGGCCACTGCCGACGGTGAACAATATGGAGCCGAAGTAGATGCAGATGATGGCGAGGTGGGTCATGCACGTCTGGAACGCTCTCTGGTTCTGCCGGAGACTCCTCTTACGAAACTCGAACAGGATGAGGCAGTAGGCAACCGCCACCACGAGCAGGGGTAAGGACGATGGCCACGAACACGTTGGCGTACACATACACGATGTTGTAGTAGACCTCGCCGCAAGCCAGGTTGGTGAGCACCATGAAGTCGCAGTTGGGCGCGAACGTCACCAGCGGTCTGCAGAAGCTTAGACGCAGCACCATGCCCACGTAGCCCATGCCCGGCACGACCGAGATGGCCACGATGGCCAGGAATGCCTTGGTGACCCGCGCGTTCGACACGAAGCTGTGGTAGCGTAGCGGCTGCCCGATTGCAATGAAGCGGTCGACGGACATGAGGGCCAGGACGTAGCCCTGCATTCTGATGGTCACGTGGAGGAAGAACATCTGAGTCATGCACTCGGACAGGGACACGTTGTTGTAGGACATGAGGTTGGTCATGATCCTCGGCAGGGAGTTCGTGGTCTCGACCACGTCCGTGACGGACAGCAGGGCCATGAGCACGTACATGGGCTTGTGTAGATTCGACTCGTGGTAGATGACAAGGCACAGCAGGAGGTTGCCGACCACCGTGACGAGGTAGACGAGGAGGATGGAGATGAAGGCGAAATATCGGAAGCTCGCAGGCTCCCGGAATGGCGTGGCCATGAGGATGGAGGTGAACGATGGTGGGGAGGTGTTGGTGGACAGGTTTGCCTCCATCGGGGGGGGGGACCACCTTTGGGACAAAGCAAGACAAGAGTGGAAGCATCTTCCTCCGCAAAAAAGAATGATACGAGCACAGCAGAGTCCTGAAGGAGTATTGTTCACAACGAGTAAACGCGGTGTGTGTGTGTTACGGTCGTGAATGAAACACACGCGGGCAATCGAAAATGGCGGTGCAAACGTGTGGGGAGCAAGAGGCGCCAGATAAAGGTTACGTAAGCAATGCTGTTTTGGTCTGATAGGAACATTTAAAAAAATTACCCCGTAAAAACAAAGTTTTTCACTATAAATCCTTTATATGCGTGGCGGCTAGAATCCTCTCGTCATCTGGCTTGAGATAGCTGCCACCTATGGGTCAGATGATTGCCTGCCACCATTAAGCAGTTGGTAATTAAATATAATTTATTTTTTCCTAAAAAGTGTAAAATTTTGGGAAAAAAATTTCACGAAAATAAATTGTCACGCACAACGAGTCTATGTGCAAAATGTCAGCTCGATTGGATCATCGGAAAGTGGGTTAAAAACGACCGAAAGATTTGCACGGTCGTAAGCGCGCAAGCAAGCAAGCAAGTGAACTTAATATAAAGGATTTAAAAAGAGCGGGGGGGGGGGCAGAGCAAAAGTAAGGAACCACGCTGATGACGAGCGTCGAAGAGGTTCCAACACGGAAATGTGTTTTGTTACCGAACACAATTATAGCGAATGGAATGTTTAATAGGAAAAAGGAGGAACTTCTGAGGCTACAGAAGAGAGTTAGAGGAACTAAAGTGGTCCTATAGGTGAAGATATTCGGTAGACAACCTATTTAATCGACCTCAGAGCTCAGCCGATCTGCGACAGAGATTTCACCTTTGCCACCTTCAAACTGTGCATCAATATGACTATATGGGAACTGCACCTTTCGTATGGTTATATGGGAGATATAACTTTCACGGAGCTATATTTGGAGATGCGCCTTTCGTAACACTATATGGGAGATGCACCTTTCATATGGCTATAAGACAGATGCACCTTTTGTATGGCTATATGGGAAATGCACCTTTCGTATGGCTATATGGGAAATGTACATTTTGCATGGTTTAATGGGAAATGCACATTTTATTTGGCTTTATAGGAGATGTGCATTTTGTATGGCTATATGAGAAATGGACCTTTTGTATGGCTATATGGGAAATGCACCTTTCGTATGGCTATATGGGAAATGGACCTTTTGTATGGCTATATGGGAAATGCACCTTTCGTATGGCTATATGGGAAATGTACATTTTGCATGGTTTAATGGGAAATGCACCTTTTATTTGGCTTTATAGGAAATGTGCATTTTGTATGGCTATATGAGAAATGGACCTTTTGTATGGCTATATGGGAGATGCATCTTCCATATGGCTATATGGGAAATGCACATTTCGTATGGCTACATGAGAGATGCACTTTTCGTCTCCCTACATGGCAGATGCCCTCTACCGTATGGCTATATGGGAGATGTGCCTTCCGTATTGCTATATGGTAAATGCAGCTTTCATATGTCTATATGGGAGATGGCCCCTACAGTATGGATATATGGGAGATGCACCTTTCATATAGTTATATGGAAGACGTATCTTTTGTTTGGCTATATGGGAGAAACTCTTTGGTTCATTCGGTAAAGTCACGTATAAAGATAAAATAATAAATTAAATACTAGCATACGACGTTTCGATTGCAAAACAAGCAATCATCATCAGGTATAAATTAAATAGAAACACAAATCTAGTATACTTAGAAATGTAATGTAATACAACAGAGAGTCGGATAACATAACAGTCAACACCCGTGTTATCCGACTCTCTGTTGTATTACATTACATTTCTAAGTATACTAGATTTGTGTTTCTATTTCATTTATACCTGATGATGATTGCTTGTGTTGCAATCGAAACGTCGTATGCTAGTATTTAATTTATTACTTTATCTTTATACGTGACTTTACCGAAAGAACCAAAGAGTAATTCCTGCAGTCACGAAAGCTCCAAATTAAATATATGGGAGATGTCCCTTCTGTATGTCTATATGGGAGATGCATCTTTTGTATAGCCAGATACTAACGTTGCCCATGGACTCACCAATGTCCATAGACTTTCACTGCCCGTAGACATTGCCCAGACTCATATTGCACATAGACTAACATTGCCCATAGACTAGCATTGTCAAAGACTAGAATTGCCCAAAGACTAACGTTGTCCAAATACTAACATTCCCCAAGTACTAACATTGCCCAAAGACTAACATTTCCCAGAGACTAACAATGCCCAACAACTAACGTTGCCCATAGACTACCATTGCCCATCGACTAGCAAATTCTTGAGTGAAATCATGAACCGCCAATAGCGGGCACCAATACATACGTTTCAATTGCTCTATAGTCTGAGATCATCGGTAATTGTAATCCATCATTTAACACGTAACTTCAATCATTGCGAAATACTCCAGTGCAATGCATCTTCTTCTAAGCCTTGAGAGATTTTGAAATATCGAGTCTGCAATTAGTATTATAAGCTAGGAGGCTAATTGCTGTAATGGACTCCTTGGATTTTCTCCCTCCATGAGCTGATATGCTTTGCCGATCCTCAAATCACATCCACTATCCTAACATACGTACAGACAAAGACCCCCATATAGACTTAACAGACTGTTGGGGCAAGTACTGTTAGCGAGCACCTATCAAGGCCGAAACGGTACACGGGGGGGTGGGTGGCCAACACCACGCCCGACCGCCTTTGTCTCCCTAGTAGCGATGTTTACACACGAGGTACTCATTTGAGACTGAGTCAACTTAGAGGAGGCCCATGCCCAGTTTAGATCATTCGTAGCGCTAAACCGCTACACTACTGCTCACCATTACATACAGATTCATAGTCACATAGACTCACATGATCCACAGACTTAGATAGAGAACCATAGATTGATATACAGACCCATAGAGTCACATATACTCACATGACCCATAGACTTACCCAGACATCCATAGAGGCGCATACACTCACATGATATATCGTCGTATATAGAGATACAAAGACTGATGTACAGACCCATAGAGTCACATACACTCACATGATCCATAGACTTATATATAGATGCATAGACTAATGTACAAACCCATATAGAGTCACATACACTCACATCACCCGTAGATTTACACAGACATCCATAGAGTCACGTAAACTCACATGATCCATAGACTTAAATAGATATACATAGACTGATATACAGACCCATAGAGTCACACTCACATGATGCATATACTTAGAGATATATAGACTCATATAGAGACCCATAGAGTCACACACACTCACATTATCCATAGACTTAGTATAGAGATAGACAGACTCATATAGAGACCCATAGAGACACACACACTCACATGATCCATATACTTGGATAGAGATACGTAGACTCATATAGAAACCCATAGAGTCACACATACTCACATGATCCATAGACTTAGAGATCTATATATAGACTCATATACACACCCATATAGTCACACTCACATGATCCATAGACTTAGATAGAGATACATAGACTCATATACAGACCCACAGAGTCCCACATACTCACATGATCCATAGACTTAGATAGATATACATAGACTCATATAGAGACACATAGAGTCACATACACACTCACATGATCTATAGACTTAGAGATACATATACTCATATAGAGACCCATAGAGTCACACACACTCACATGATCCATAGACTTAGATAGAGATACCTAGACTCATATACAGACCCACAGAGTCCCACATACTCACATGATCCATAGACTTAGATATATATACATAGACTCATATAGAGACCCATAGAGTCACATACACACTCACATGATCCATAGACTTAGAGATACATATACTCATATAGAGACCCATAGAGTCACATACACTCACATTATCCATAGACTTAGATAGAGATACATAGACTCATATAGAGACCCATAGAGTCACATACACACTCACATCATCCATAGACTTAGAGATCTATATATAGACTCATATACACACCCATATAGTCACACTCACATGATCCATAGACTTAGATAGAGATACATAGACTCATATACAGACCCACAGAGTCCCACATACTCACATGATCCATAGACTTAGATAGATATACATAGACTCATATAGAGACCCATAGAGTCACATACACACTAACATCATCCATAGACTTAGAGATCTATAGACTCATATAGAGACCCATAGAGTCACACTCACATGGTCCATATACTTAGATAGAGATACAGACTCATATACAGACCCATATAGTCACATGCACTCACATGATCCATAGACTTAGTATAGAGATACATAGACTCATATACAGACCCATAGAGTCACACTCACATGATCCATATACTTAGATAGATATACATAGACTCATATACAGACCCACAGAAGCACACACACTCACATGATCCATAGACTTAGTATAGAGATAGACAGACTCATATAGAGACCCATAGAGACACACACACTCACATGATCCATATACTTGGATAGAGATACGTAGACTCATATAGAAACCCATAGAGTCACACATACTCACATGATCCATAGACTTAGAGATCTATATATAGACTCATATACACACCCATATAGTCACACTCACATGATCCATAGACTTATATAGAGATACATAGACTCATATACAGACCCACAGAGTCCCACATACTCACATGATCCATAGACTTAGATAGATATACATAGACTCATATAGAGACCCATAGAGTCACATACACACTCACATGATCCATAGACTTAGAGATACATATACTCATATAGAGACCCATAGAGTCACACACACTCACATGATCCATAGACTTAGATAGAGATACCTAGACTCATATACAGACCCACAGAGTCCCACATACTCACATGATCCATAGACTTAGATAGATATACATAGACTCATATAGAGACCCATAGAGTCACATACACACTCACATGATCCATAGACTTAGAGATACATATACTCATATAGAGACCCATAGAGTCACATACACTCACATTATCCATAGACTTAGATAGAGATACATAGACTCATATAGAGACCCATAGAGTCACATACACACTCACATCATCCATAGACTTAGAGATCTATAGACTCATATAGAGACCCATAGAGTCACACTCACATGGTCCATATACTTAGATAGAGATACAGACTCATATACAGACCCATATAGTCACATGCACTCACATGATCCATAGACTTAGATAGAGATACATATACTCATATACAGACCCATAGAGTCACACTCACATGATCCATATACTTAGATAGATATACATAGACTCATATACAGACCCACAGAAGCACACACACTCACATGATCCATAGACTTAAATAGAGATACATAGACTCATATACAGACCCCATGGAAGCACACACACTCACATGATCCATAGACTTAAATAGAGATACATAGACTCATATAGAGACCCATAGAGTCACGTACACTCACATGATCCATAGACTTAGAGATCTATATATAGACTCATATACACACCCATATAGTCACACTCACATGATCCATAGACTTAAATAGAGATACATAGACTCATATACAGACCCAGAGAGACACACACACTCACATGATCCATATACTTAGATAGATATACATAGACTCATATACAGACCCACAGAAGCACACACACTCACATGATCCATAGACTTAGTATAGAGATAGACAGACTCATATAGAGACCCATATAGACACACACACTCACATGATCCATAGACTTGGATAGAGATACGTAGACTCATATAGAAACCCATAGAGTCACACACACTCACATGATCCATAGACTTAGTATAGATATATATATAGACTAATATGCAGACCCACCGAGGCACACACACTCACATGATCCATAGACTTAGTATAGATATACATAGACTCATATAGATACCCATAGAGTCACAAACACTCACATGATCCATAGACTTAGAGATCTATATATAGACTCATATACACACCCATATAGTCACACTCACATGATCCATAGACTTAAATAGAGATACATAGACTCATATACAGACCCATGGAGGCACACACACTCACATGATCCATAGACTTAGAGATACATATACTCATATAGAGACCCATAGAGTCACGTACACTCACATGATCCATAGACTTAGATAGAGATACATAGACTCATATACAAACAGTCGCATGATCCACAGACTACATACAGGCAAGACAAAGGCGAGGCAAAGATCCCCCATATAGCCTTAACAGACTGCTGGGGCAAGTGCTGTTAGCGAGCACCTATGAAGGTCGACACAGCACACGAGGAGGGGGTGGGTAGCCAGCACCACGCCCGACTGCCTTTGTCTCCCCAGTGCCGATGTTTACTACACACCACACTGAGTACTCATTTGAAGCTGAGTTGTCCTAGGGGAGGCCCAGGACCGGTTCAAATAATCGTCGCCCGGTGTTGGCCGCGAGCGGGAATTGATCCCGGGTCGGCGGGTTCGTAGCGCAGCGTAGCGCTTACCGCTGCACCACCGCTCTCCACAGAGTCACACGCGCTCACAAACACAGACCCGGTGTTGTGTGTGAACACCGTGCATCACTGGGGAGGACAAAGGCGGTCGGGCGTGGAGTTAGCCACCCCCTCGCCTGTGCTGTGATGGCATTCATAGGTGCTCGCTAACAGCACTTGCCCCAACAGTCTGTTAAGGCTATATGGGGGCATTTGCCTTTGTACATGACACACACGGTCACTCCATCACAAAGACAAAGATCCTCCGTATAGCCTTAACAGACTGCTGGGACAAGTGCTGGTAGCGAGCACTAGGGCGGGGGTGGGTGGCCAGCACCACAAACGGCCGCCTTTGTCTCCCCGGTGCTGATGTTTACCAGACACCGCACCGGGGAACCCCATATATTTGAGGCTGAGTTGACCTAGGGGGTGTGACCCAGGAACGGGTTCGGATGTTCGTCACCGCTGCACTTCATCGAAGAACCGAGACCCCGTCGCTTAGCCTTCTATACACTACTATACACTACTATACACTACACTATACACTACATTATACACTACTATACACTACACTAGACACTACACTATACACTACACTATTATACACTAAACTACTACAAACCTGTCCACCCCTTATCAGTACCCTAACTTAGTACAGGCCAATTCAGACCTTATTGATCACCCCGTGCCCCTCATGAATGTCAACGTTCATCCTATACACGACACTATACACTACACTATATTCTATTATACACTACACTATACACTACACTATACACTACTATACACTACACGATACACTACACTATACACTACACTATACACTACACTATACACTAATATATATTACACTATACACTACACTATACACTACACTATACACTACACTATACATTACACTATACACTACACTATACACTGCTATACACTACTATACACTACACTATACACTACACTATACACTACTATACACTACACTATAAACTACACTATACACTATACACTACACTATACACTACACTATACACTATTATACATTACACTATACACTACACTATACACTACACTAAAAACTAAACCACTACATACCTGTCAACCCCTCATCAGTGCCCTACCTTACTAAAGACCAATTCAGACCTCACTGGTCACCCCCTGCCCCTCATTAATCTCAACGTTAATTCCACAAAGTCCCATCATCACAAGGGAGAAACACGATCAAATAGAACAAAAAAAATGATTTTTGTTGCAAGTATTGAAACGTCTGCACGCCGCATGGACCTGAAAACTCGATCTCCCTGTACAAGAATACGGGGCGAAACCGCGTGGCTTTACAGGGACGTTAACGCATCCGTGGTTCTTACCACGAGACTTACACCTTGCCGGGAACGAAACTCTCCGATGGCGCACCGCACCGAACACCACACCACGCGGAAGAGGGAAAGAGCCAAATAAATAACAAAAATCATGAACGGCAACGATAAACACACACACACAGACACAGAAGCAGGCTAGCGATATTAACAGGCGTAAGTTTTACATCTCGTTCGCATCTTGCGGAGCGAGAGATTTTTCTTTTTGTATTAAAAATAAACTCGCTCCGCCTTTTATTTGCTCTTCTTTTGTGGGCGTTGTATCGCTCTCTCCCTCCTTCTCTCTCTCTCGCTCGCTCTCTCTCTCTTTGTCTGCCTCCTTGTGGGTCCCACAGAGAGGCACGTGGGGCAAGAGCGAGACAATCTCGACTCGGCAACACGCGATTCCACTGGGACCGCCACCACCGCCGCCAACGTCACGGTGAAAGATCCACCGGCTGGGGGTGCCTCCGCCTCCGCCTCCAAACCCCTTCCCTTTCCCTCTGGTGGCCAAAGCTACGAGGTTTGGACGGAGGGGGCCCTCTTGAGAACCACCACTTTCGAACAAGTGTCAAAAAAATTAACCCGTAAAAACAAAGTTTTTCACTATAAATCCTTTATATGCGTGGCGGCTAGAGTCCTCTCGTCCTCTGGCTTGAGATGGCTGCCACCTATGGGTCAGATGATTGCCTGCCACCATTAAGCAATTGGTAATTAAATATTTTAAAAAAATCCTAAAAGTGTAAAATTTTGGGGAAAAAATTTCACGAAAATAAATTGTCACGCACAACGAGTCTGTGTGCAAAATGTCAGCTCGATTGGATCACGGGAAGTGGGTTAAAAAACGACCGAAAGATTTGCACGGTCGTAAGCGCGCAAGCAAGCAAGTGAACTTAATATAAAGGATTTAAAAAATTAACCCGTAAAAACAAAGTTTTTCACTATAAATCCTTTATATGCGTGGCGGCTAGAGTCCTCTCGTCCTCTGGCTTGAGATGGCTGCCACCTATGGGTCAGATGATTGCCTGCCACCATTAAGCAATTGGTAATTAAATATTTTTAAAAAATCCTAAAAAGTGTAAAATTTTGGGAAAAAATTTCACGAAAATAAATTGTCACGCACATCGAGTCTGTGTGCAAAATGTCAGCTCGATTGGATCACGGGAAGTGGGTTAAAAAACGACCGAAAGATTTGCACAGTCGTAAGCGCGCAAGCAAGCAAGCAAGTGAACTTAATATAAAGGATTTAAAAAATTAACCCGTAAAAACAAAGTTTTTCACTATAAATCCTTTATATGCGTGCGGCTAGAGTCCTCTCGTCCTCTGGCTTGAGATGGCTGCCACCTATGGGTCAGATGATTGCCACCATTAAGCAATTGGTAATTAAATATTTTTAAAAAATTCCCTAAACAGTGTAAAATTTTGGTAATTTTTTTCACGAAAATTAATTGTCACGCACAACGAGTCTGTGTGCAAAATGTCAGCTCGATTGGATCACGGGAAGTGGGTTAAAAAACGACCGAAAGATTTGCACGGTCGTAAGCAAGCAAGCAAGCACGCAAGCAAGCAAGTTAACTTAATATAAAGGATTAAAAAAGAACGGAGGCTGAGCCCTCTTCCCCCCCCCCCCCCCCCCCCTTGCAGCATTAAATGTTCGAGACCGATAAAGCTCACTCCAATATCTATCATCTATTTCTATAAAAGAACATTTTGTGAATATGTTTTCAGTTTCATTTATTTGGTATAGCCCTGTGAGCCATTCGGCTCTTGAATCGGGTGTAACCGCAACAAACAAAAAATAAAAACATGAACAAGAAAACATCTTAAAGTGACTATGCGCAAACAGCAAAAATCCAGAAAAAAAATGCAAAGTTTTCCAGAAAAAGCACCGTACACCAACACTGTGCAAAAATCCCAGTGAGATGCAAGTCAAACATCAACAACAACAACAACCACAAGACAACTTGGATTAAAGCCATCATTCTAACTCCGTACTACAACAAACAAACATGGCCAAACCCAAAAAAACGTTTCGAAATCATCAAAATAATGTGTGTCTGTTCAAAATGTTTAGCATACTTCCCAACATGCAACAAACTTGAAATTCGGCATATGGGTAGCTTCCAGACTGTACACAATGCAAAAAGTAGAAAAATATCTTTTGGAATTGGGGGGGGGGGAGGGCGCAATAATGGATATATTTTGCACGACCAATAAACGTTGATTGATTGAGTCACTGCGCCACTGATAATGTAGTCACTACTCCACTAATAATGTACTTAGTATGCCACTGATAACCTCGCAGTGTTTTTGGTATGTTAGTGAAGTTTTTTCTTTCTTTACTCAGAACGCATTTTGCTATTATTTCTTATGACCGCCAAGCACCTTTTGGTCATTAGATTGTCGGTTTTACCCACCTCAGCTGACCTGGGTCCTTTATTCGGACACGCACCCACCCCCCCTCCGTCCCGAAGCAGCTCCATTTAAGTTACCCGCTGTTCTTCCCAGGAAACATCAGCGCAGACAGAGCCAGAGAGCCTGGTGAGACTGAGAAGACGGGCCAATCCCCCCCCACTTCCCAGTATCTTGCTAGCCAATGTTCAGTCCATCGCGAATAAGCTGGACGAGCTGAGGCTTCGTAGAATCTCCTACCGACGAGATGGCAGAGACCGCGATGTCGTTTGTTTGACTGCAGCACGACTTTCCCCACTGGTGTTGAACCTCCGATTCAGCCCTTTGGATTTCTATGGAACGAGTGGTGGGGGGGGGACAAAGGCGTCGGGTAAGAGCAAAGGGGTTTCAATTTAAAGCTTTCGTGACTGCAGGTATTCATCTTCTTGTTTCTTTCGGTAAAGTCACGTAGAATGGAAATAATAAAATAATTTAAATAAAACATACTAAAATTATTATTGTGATAATTATTTTATGTTTTATTTGTATTATTTATTTGTATTATTTTATTTTTATTATTTATTCTCACAAGAATTATTTTATTATGTTTTATTTTTATTATTTATTATTTTTATTTTTATTATTTATTCTCACAAGAATTATTTTATTATGTTATATTTTTATTATTTTATTATTTCCATTCTACGTGACTTTACCGAAAGAACCAAGAAGAGCAAAGGGGGTTGTCCATAAATGACGTCACGCAATTTTGGACCGATTTTTTACCCCCCCCCCCCCCCATCGTCACACGGCGTGGCAAAAAGTCAGACCCCCCCTCAAATATGACGTCACAAAGCTCTGCCCCCCCCCCCCCAAAATAAAACATGCTTTAAATCGCTTTAAACTATTGTCATTGTAGTGCGTATTTAGTGTGGCGCTGCACTCTGATGTTGTAGGAGAAAAACATTTATTAAAAAGTATATTTAATTAAGTAGAACGTGTTGTTTATATTTATTTATTTAAGTTGCGCATTTCGATGTGACGTCACATTTCTCAAAACCACCCCCCCCCCTCGTCACACATCGTCACACATGTCTAACCCCCCCTCCCTCCTAGGTGCGTGACGTCATTTATGGACGGCCCCAAAAAAGGAGAGGGGGTATGCTTCACGATGAACAACTCTTGGTGTGACCGCAGCAATGTTGGAGAAGCGGTCGTCATTCTGTTGACCAGACCCGGAGTACATGACGATAAAAAACGCCGACCCCCATTATCTCCCGGGGGAAAATGTCCTTCTGTAATCCTCACGGCTGTAGACATAATTGCCCCGCAGGCCGACGCCAAACGGCGCTCTCAAGGCCTTTATACGGGATGTTTCAAATGACTGCAAGCCGCACACACAGAAGCCGCCATTGTGGCTGGGGAATTTTTAACGCAGCGAATTTAAGGAACGTTTCCCTCGAAATTCCACCAGCACATCAAATACCGACCAGTGGCGTAGCTAGGATATTTTGCGCCCGGGGACGAACTATAAAATTGGCGCCCCCCCCCCCCCCCCCCGTTTAATCACATACCAAAATGTAATTACATGACATGTAGGCTGTGTGTGGCGGAATATATCAACTTTTAGGTTGAGCTGTAGATGTGTGCAGTAGTTTCAGGCTGCCGCGCCCGCCGCAATAAGTTATCATGTAACGTCGTAAGCCTCATTTTGGCGCCCCTTTACCTTGGCGCCCGGGGACACATGTACCCCCCTGCCCCCCCCCCCCCCCCCCCCTAGCTACGCCTCTGATGCCGACACACACTTAGACCGGACATTGGACCACTGCTAATCTCCCTTCCGGGATGGATACAAATCCCTCCCTCGCCCAACGTTCAGCAAAATCGGAGCACGCCTCCATCCTGCTCGTCCTACCCATTTATAGGCAGAAGCTGAAACAGGAAGTGCCTGTGACGAGCACTGTTCAACGCTGGCCTAACCAATCGGAAGTTTCAAGTTTCAAGTTTAATTTATTAGGTATAGCCCTGTGAGCCATTCGGCTCTTGAATCGGGTGCAACCGCAACAAACCAAAAAACTAAAACATGAACAAGAAAACATCTTAAAGTGACTATGTGACTATGTTCAAACAGAAAATCCAAGAAAAGACAGCAAAACATTGCAGAAAAAGCACCATACACCAACACTGTGTGCAAAAATCCCAGTGGGATGCAAGTCAAACAACAACAACCACAAGACAACTTAGATTAAGGCCATCATTCTAACTCTGTACTACAACAAACAAACATGGCAAACCAAATCTGTGCTTCAGGACCGTTTTGCTTCCGTGGACTGGGAAATGTTCCGAGTCGCCTCTGAGAATAACATCGACGAGTACACAGACAACAGCCACCGGGTTCATCAAGAAGTGCGTAGACGACGCTGTTCCAACGGTGAAGAACAGGTCTGTCGGAAAGACAGCGTCTGAGGACGGCTGTTTGCGTTGTGGCCGAAACGTCGTGAGAATTGTATATTATTAAGTTTTATTTTTATTACTTTATTATTTCCCTTTTACGTGACTTTACCGAAAGAACCAAGAATATGAATCCCTGAAGTCACGAAAGCTTTAAATCGAAAAAATGTTTTCCTTTTGAAAATATTACTGTGTAGGCGTCACAGTACCCAGTAATCCAGGGGCCTCCACAATCTTAACCCGGCCCTGCCCCCACCCCTCCTTGTCTATTTCTGGCCTCTCTCCCTCGCTCTTTTTCCCCACCGGCGCGCTCCGCTCTGTCGCCTCCGTCTCCCCGAGGGAGCCGAGCGACGGAGACTGAGAGAGAATAGAGAAGAGCTCCCCTCGGTCGTTCGTCGTAGCATCCCTGTGAAACTGAAACGAACTGTGAACTATTGTTTTTGTTGTACCAGGCAAGGCCCTGCTGAGCTGCTATAGAGTAACTCTTCGTCAGAAGCGACCGGGCGCTCACAAATGATAGCGCAACGAAGTGACAAATCATATTTCTAGATGTGAAGCTTTCGTGACTGCAAGGGTCCATACTCTTTGGTTTTTTCGGTAAAGTCACGTAGGTGATAAAAAAAATTAACCCGTAAAAACAAAGTTTTTCACTACAAATCCTTTATATGCGTGGCATCGGTTTTATTTTATTATTCATTTCTGTTTTTCTCGTGTAAGAGTTTCATTTTTATCACATTGGTATTATAAATTAAATATGAAATTTAGTTTTTCCTTAAAAGTGGAAAATTTTTGAAAACATTTTTCACGAAAATAAATTGTCACGCACAATGAGTCTGTGTGCAAAATGTCAGCTCGATTGGATCACGGGAAGTGGGTTAAAAAACGACCGAAAGATTTGCACGGTCGTAAGCGCGCAAGCAAGCAAGTGAACTTAATATAAAGGATTTAAATAAAACAAACCCACTTGATACAGTAATTTTGCTGTGACGGTTCCACCTGAAGATGGAGGCTTGTGTTGCCTCCGAAACGTCGTGATTTGATATATTAGTTTTACTTTTTTAACCTACGTGACTTTACCGAAAAAACCCAAAGAGTATAACTTATCATCGTCATCACGTGGACATTTATAGCAGCCAAATACTCTCCACGTGTGTTTCTGTTTACATATTAGTAAAATGGTCACCCTACATCTGTATAATGTTAATCTAACCTAATTGAAATTGTACGAAGGTCAGTCTAAACGTAAATCTACTCGAGCCGAATAACGCTTCAGGGAATTCATTACTTTAAAACGCATTGAACGTCCGTGTTAATATTTTAGAATTCTCACGCGACGCAGTTTGCTCTTACGCCGATGTTTCCGTTCACTCAATTGACGTGACCTTTCACCTTCACTTTTTGTTACTTTTTTGCCATTCTTTTCTTTTTTTGAGCGACCCAAGGCACTCGAGCAAAAACGAGACATCCCTCCATCCTGGCCTCGTGAGTTTCTCACAAAACGCTTACAAAGACAAAGATCCCCCGTATAGCCTTGAACAAACTGTTGGGGCAAGTACGGTCGGCGAGCACCTATGAAGGCCGCCACGGCTCACGAGGGAGTGGGTGGCCAGCACAACGCCCGGCCGCAAAGATAAAGATCCCCCGTATAGCCTTAACAGTCTGTTGGGGCAAGTGCTGTTAGCGAGCACCAATGAAGGCTGGCACGGCACACGAGGTAGCCAGCACAACTCCCGGCCGCCTTTGTCTCCCCAGTGGCGATGTTAACACACCGCACCAGCTACTCATTTGAGGTTGAATCGACCTAATGGAGGCCCAGGATCGGTTCAGATAATCGTCACCGGTGTTGACCGTGAGCGGGAATCGAACTCGGGTCGCTGGGTTCGTAGTGCAGCGGAACGCTAACCGCTACACTAACCTCATGGTTACACACAAACAACAACAACAACAATTATGTTGCACACTCGAAATGAAGGACGTTGGCAGGTGCTCCAAATCGAGGGCAAACACATTTATTGTGGTTAATCTGTAAAATGCAACAGCACGTGTGACACACACAGCAATTCGCAACCGAGCAGAGGTCGCAAACGGGTTTTGATTCCTTACCCGTACCCGGCCGCACCAGGGTCGCAAATGGGTACCCGTACCCGGCCGTACCCGTACCCGGCCGGGTATCGGGTAGGGTACGGGTATCGGGTACCTGATTGCGACCTCTGGGATGAAGCCATGTTGCAGGCGCGGGTGGGTTGATTCTAGGAACTTGAATTGTGAGAAGAGACAAGAGGTTGGGAAATGAGTGACAAACAGTTACTAACCAGTGACTCACGGCCTACCTGTACCCGTACCCAGCCGCACCAGGGTCTGTCTCCTCGACAGACCTGTTCTCCACCTGAGGACGGCTACTTGCGTTGTGGCCGAAACGTCGTGAGAATTATTTTATTATGTTTTATTTTTATTATTATATTCTTTCCATTCTACGTGACTTTACCGAAAGAACCAAGAAGATAAATCCCTGCAGTCACGAAAGCTTTAAATCGAAATTTAATGTTTAGAATACTTCCCGACATGCAACAAACTGGAGATTTGCCATGTGGGTACTTTCCAGACTGTACACCATGCAAAAATTATAAAAATACACTTTTGTTTTTTTTTGGTGGGGAGGGGGAGCTCAATAATGCATATATTTTTTGCACGGCAAGTAAGCTGTGACGTCAAATCTGTCACGTGACCCGCGCATGTGGAAGCGTAACGCATTGTAGTGTAGCGGTTAGCGCGCTGCGCTACGAACCCGGTGACCCGAGTTCGATTCCCGCTCACGGCCACCACCGGTGACGATTATTTTAACCGCTCCTGGGCCTCCCCTAGGTCGACTCAGCCTCAAACGAGTAAGTGCTGTGTTGTGTGAACATCGCCACTGGGGAGACAAAGGTGAAGCCGGGGTAGTAACGCTAGTTCTGTATAAAGCGTCTTGGACGAGGCACTATCTAAATTATTTTAAGATAAGATGATAAGCCGCTTGCTTGAGCTATCATTTGCGATAGCCAAATCGCTTCTAAAAAGGAGAGCTATAAAGCTGCTTGTTTGGGGACTTTACCTGGGAAAATAAAATACAAACAGTAGTAATGGTAATAGTGTAGAGAAGTTCCGACGGACGTGCTCGGAGACAGAAGTAAGTTAAGGGCTTTCGCCAGGGTTTATTAAAGCTGTTACAATATTACACAGGGTACACAACTGAGTCCGGGTCCCTGCCGGCTAGCTCCGGTCTCTCTCTCTCTCGTGTCGGATCGTGGACTCTGCCGACTCCACCGAGCGGAGAGAGAAGCACCTCTACGGCTACCACCGGCTTCTCCCCAGACTCCCTATTCGATCCCTCTCTCTACCCACTGGTTCCCTCTTCACCCTGCTTACTCTACCCGTTCCCACAGTGACCCCGCTTACGTCACGGGGTATCCCTTAAGTATCCTAGGAGACGTGACGTCATCGCACTGAACGGCACACCTGACGTCACATTCACATTTTACTCCTCTACAATAGTAACAAGTATCTAATTACCGCTGAAACGTTATACTCGAATTGCAAAATGATGTGGGTTTACTCTCCCACATACCGTTCCATATTCTGAATTTGTGACTAATCTACACGTTTTGTTCAAGTGACAAATCTCGCAAATTGGCTGTGTCGGGTGGTGGGGGGTTTAACGACACATTTATATTTACGGGATCCAACCCAAAAAAAAAACTCTATTATGGATTAGCATCAACAATAGAGCACGATTGGAGTATTTGGCTGCTATATATTTCCACGTAATGATGATAAACCACTCGGTCGAGATATCATTTGTGGTGGGCAGGTAGCTTCTGAAAAAATCAACGATCCAGGTAGCAGCTCATTTGGGGCCCTTTACCTGGTTTTAAAAAAAAAAACAAGAAAAATAGTAGTAACGGGACTTCCTTTGCCAGTACCAAAATATACTAATAGGGGTTTTCCCCTTTTTTTCTGGCAACAAAACTGACACCTTTTGCAAGGAATCATGCTTACATTAACCACAATACTTGCAGTCAAATGCAAACAAAAAACAATACTCTGATAATTTATGCATTGTCTTTGAAACTGATTGGTCTCTGGTGTGGACCAATCAGTTTCAAAGACAATGCATATATTATCAGAGTATTGTTTTTTGTTTGCATTTGACTGCAAGTATTGTGGTTAATGTAAGCATGATTCCTTGCAAAAGGTGTCAGTTTTGTTGCCAGAAAAAAGGGGAAACCCTCTATTAGTAAGAAATAATAGTAGTAATGGTATAACAATAGGTTTGACCCTTTATGGACACAATGAAACAGGAGTTGTGTTAAGAAGTTAAAACACCAGACAGAATCATTTTTCAAGGAACCCTGTCTGCATTAACCACACGTGCTGGTGGTAAACATGCAAACAAAAAGCATGCTCTGGTAGGAAATGATGATGATGCATTTTCTTTGAAACTGATTGGTCCACACCAGAGACAGCTTTCTTTTGAGCCTAGTCCCAAACCAATGAGATTCAGAGGCAATGCATCATATATTATAATAGTAAAATTTCAAAATATCACTGTCCTGGTCACATAGGCAAAGTTTGTGGGGATTAATAGCTATTTTCTATACTTTTGAGGCATAATCAATTACGAAATAACCCAGGAACAAAAATTGTGTTACAGAGTGTTATCAGAGAATAGTTGTTTTGTGTTTGCATGTTCAACACAAGTAACGTGTGTGGTTAATGCGGTACATGATTCCTTGAAAACGCATTCTCTTCGGTATGTTAACATCTTAACACATCTGATATTTCATCACGGCCAGAAAAGGTCAACCCTATTGATACTGGCAATAAAGGTCCAACATATAGAGTAGCAATGGTGATAGTAAGAAGCATCTGGACATCTGTGAACAAAGAGCTTGTTAGATCATCGGATTCTCGAACTCTATATGCCTCCGTCGACGCGCCGATGCCGATGGGAAAAGACGCCCCTGAGGCTTCGTCCGATCTCCTTCATGCGCAGTCCGTAGACGATGGGATTGACGGCTGGCGGCACCACGTACTGCAGCGTCTGCAGCGGGTATCGCACCTCGACGGAGAGCCACGAGAAGAGCTTGAGACCGCTGGCGATCGTGAAGAGGATGGAGCCGAAGTAGAGCGCGACGATAGTGAGGTGGGTGACGCTCGTCCGTAGCGCCTTGCCCTGGGAGCCCCTCGACTCTGGCCGCGTGCGCACCTCAGCGCAGGATGAGGCCGTACGTGACCACCACGGCGCACAGGGGCAGCGCGATCGTCACGGACGAGGTGAGCAGCGTGTAGGCGACTACGGCCGAAGCGCCGTCGCCGCCGCACGCAAGGCCGCTCATGACGAGGAAGTCGCAGTTGGGCGAACGGATCACCTTGTCGCGGCACAGGGTGAGTCGAGTCCACCAGGACCACGTTGCCCACGGCCATGAGAGACGAGGCGGCGACGGCGGCCGCTACCTGCCTTCAGCGCGGCGCCGTTTGAAGACGAGCGCGTGGTAACGCAGTGGGCGGCACACAGGCCAGGTAGCGGTCGACGCCCATCGCCACGAGCGTGTAGCCCTGCACGCGGATGGACACGTGGAGGACGCACATCTGCGCGTAGCATTCGCCCACCGACATCACGTTGCCGCGCGCCGACGCGGCGTCGTGCGCGATCCTGGGCAGCGAGTTGGTGGATTCGACGAGGTCGGTGATCGGCGAGCGCGGCTACGAGCACGTACACGGGCTTGTGCAGGCGGCGGTCGCGCGCGATCGCCACGCAGAGGAGGGAGTTGCCCGCGACGGCGACCACGTAGATGACGAGCACTGTGGCGACGGCGGCGTAGGTGACGGCCGGAGGGCTGCGAAAGACGCTCGCCATGAGGATGAGGTCCGATGGGAGCGATTGATTCTGCTCCATTTACGTGGTGGTGGTCGTGGTGGTGGTGCGGAGGGGTGGGGGTTGTTTTGGCTTCTTTCGCTCCTTTTCTTTTCGTCGTGGCTGGACTGCGAGAAGGGCTGCGTGCAGAACGAGAGAGAGTGAGCGAGTGAGCGAGAGAGTGAGCGAGAGGTGGGGGTTTACATAAAGCAAAGTTTAAAAATGTAGAAGAAAAAAATACGAAATGATGAACGAAGCAAAGTGCCGACTACACCGAGCATCTTCTTGTTTCCACTGATCGTAAAAAAAAGGATCGCTGCGGGGGGGGAGTGAAGGAGGGAATGAGGGAATAAGGTAGGGAGGAAGGAGAGGGAAGAGGGAGACAGAAGAGAGAGTGAGCGAGAGAGTGAGCGAGAGATGGGGGTTTACATAAAGCAAAGTTGAAAACAAAAAATTACGAAATGATGAACGAAGCAAAGTGCCGAATATAACCGAGCATCTTCCTGTTTCCACTGATCGTAAAAAAAAGAGAGAGAAGAGAGGGAGAGAGATATCCGGCCAGCGCGAGCGAGTCATGGCAGCCGCATTGGAGGTGGACACGCCATGCGCCTCGACCACCACTGGCGGCGGTGGCAAGAAGCGCTTCGAGGTCAAGAAGTGGAATGCCGTGGCCCTGTGGGCGTGGGATATTGTCGTGGATAACTGTGCCATCTACCGCAACCACATCATGGATCTCTGCATTGAGTGTCAGGCGAACCAAGCATCAGCCACCTCGGTGGAATGTACAGTGGCTTGGGGCGTCTGCAATCATGTTTTTCACTTCCACTGCATCTCACGCTGGCTTAAAACCCGGCAAGTCTGTCCCCTCGATAATCGTGAGTGAGAATTCCAGAATTATGGACATTAAACTTAATTCGCCCAAGGATGCCCTCCCTTCATGAAGCACTGTCCTTCGCCACCCTGCTCTTCAGTTTTTTTTTATTGTTACTTGTTTGAAGTGTGTTTATGCCTGTGTTGCTGTTTGCTGACAGAAGTAGATTGATGTTTGGCATGATTTCAATAAAGTTATGTGGATTCTGCAAAAAAGAGATGTGTTTAAGTAGAGCTCCCTGTGTTATCTCTATAAATCTCACATCCTCACTTTGATTTCATTTATTTTTCGGGATTTTCTTCAGCAAGAGTGCGTATTCAGTCTCGTGCACACACAGGTCGATCTATTTGTGTGTTAAAACCCGGCTTTTGATTAGTTTCCATTGTTTGACAGTTCAGGGTGAGGCATAGGCTTTCGAAACGCAGTGGCGTTTCTTAGGCCCTGTGCACAATCCCACAGTTAATTAAAGCATCGTTTTCATAGTTTGCAGTTTTATTAATTTATTGTTCTCTTATTTTGTTAATAAAAGTTTGAGAATCTCAAACTATTGGAGATTATATCATCATGGGACCTCCTTTGCCAGTACCAAAATATACTAATAGGGTTTTACACCTTTTTTTCTGGCAACAAAACTGACACCTTTTGCAAGGAATCATGCTTACATTAACCACGGAGTATTGTTTTTTGTTTGCACTTGACTGCAAGTATTGTGGTTAATGTAAGCATGATTCCTTGCAAAAGGTGTCAGTTTTGTTGCCAGAAAAAAGGGGGAAAACCCTACTAGTATATTGGAGATTAATTATAACTTGTTTCTTGTGTGCAGTAGATTAAAGACAACAAAACCATAGTAATATTTTTTTACCCTTTCAACTGGTACAAAAACTGACACCTCTTTGCATTTTGACTGCTTGTGTTGTGGTTATTGCAAACATGATGCCTTGTATAAAGGTGTCAGTTTTTGTACCAGTTGAAAGGGTAAAAACCTATTACTATATTTTGCCACTGGTAAAGGAGGTCTCATAGTATAAACCATAAAACCACTTGAAACACAATGATTTACTTTGCTGATAGTGCCACCTGCTATTAAGTTAAAACATTTATTCACACTGTTTTTCTGAGCCCATCCACGTGTGTGCAAGGCCTATCAGTTGCATTTATTTAACGATAGGTGAATGTATTTAATAAACAAATTTGTTTCATAAGTTGATTTGTTTGCTAAATACATTCATTTTATTACAACGTAAATCTATTTAGATATTGAAATTTTTATTTTTACTTATCCATACATATGTAGAGGAGTAAAATGGGGACGTGACGTCAGGTGTGCCATTCAGGGCGATGACGTCACGTCTCCTAGGGTACTTAAGGGATACCCCGTGACGTAAGCGGGGTCACTGGGGGGAACGGGTAGAGTAAGCAGGGTGAAGAGGGAACCAGGGGTAGAGAGAGGGATCGAATAGTGAGTTAGGGGAGAAGCCGGTGGTAGCCGTAGAGGTGCTTCTCTCTCCGCTCGGTGGAGTCGGCAGAGTCCACGATCCGACATGAGAGAGAGAGACCGGAGCTAGCCGGCAGGGACCCGGACTCAGAGTAGGACCCCTAGCCCCTGGGAGTTGTGTACCCTGCTGTGTAGTATTGTAACAGCTTTAATAAACCCTGGCGGAAGCCCTTAACTTACCTCCGTCTCCGAGTGTGTCCGTCGGAACTTCTCTACACATATATAAAATACTTTTTTTGTTTATCAATACATTTATTTATTAAGTACATAATTTATTTTCATTTTTTATTTCTATTATTTCTCGATGGGAGCTCTGCCTCGAAGCGCAACACCACAATCAGGCAGAGTTTGAGGGTAGGAGGAACAAAATGGCCGCCTACGTACAGGCCGCTGCTGCCAATCTTCCTGGAGTCACGAGGCTCCCCACTCGGGCCTCTGCACCAAGCCCGACCCCCCGAAGTGCGCAGCGACCACTTCCACTGCGCCAGAACGGCATCCGCTGCTACGCCTCGAGCTCCGTCACGATCGAGGCAGACATCAAGTCCCTGGCTACCATCATCCCAAACTTAATTTGGAGCTTTCGTAACTGCAGGAATTATTCTTTGGTTCTTTCGGTAAAGTCACGTATAAAGATAAAATAATAAATTAAATACTAGCATACGACGTTTCGATTGCAACACAAGCAATCGTCATCAGGTATAAATTAAATAGAAGCACAAATCTAGTCTACTTAGAAATGTAATGTAATACAACAGAGAGTCGAATGATACGACGATTCGCGAATCGTCGTATCGAACGTGCCGTCCTACATCCCCGAAAAGGCCGTGTTGGAGCACGTGTCCAAGCTGGGCACGGCTGTGTCGCCCGTACGTGCCCTGCCATTTGGGAACAGAAACGCTGCCCTGAAACACATCTTATCTTTCAGGAAACAGGTGCATGTCCTGCTGACTCCCGGACAGCAGGAGGAGGGGTCTTTTGTTGTTGTCCATGAAGGCATTGCCCATAGATTGTTGTATGGCAAGAATTCCATCAAATGCAATCTTTGCAAAGAAGAGGGCCACTTCTGAAGGGATTGCCCCAAACCAATAACAGCAAGGGATGGAGAAAATAGGGGGAGGAGGGAGACAGTAGCGGAGGAGTCAAAGCAGCAAAAGCCTCCATTGTAACAAGGCCCCCAACAGCCTACACTGGGCCCGGCAGGCACGCAACCTCCCACACCTGAGGTCGTGGCCCCAACATCGCTGGCCCGCGCGGCAAATCGCAAGAGAGAAAATACAGACTCCGGGAGGACTACAGAAAGGTGCTGGAGGAAGCCTCTGTGACTGGGATCATGCCTCAGTCTTGGAGGAGGGCGGTGCTCAATCTGCATCCCAAGAACGGAGACCTGAGGCACCTAAAAAACTGGCGTCCGGTGTCCCTCCTGAACACCAACTACAAAATATTGACGAAGGCTCTCTCCCTGCGACTGAAAGGGTTTATTGCACAAGTCGTAAACAGGGACCAGTCCTACACCATCCCCAGACGAACCATCCACGACGGCCATCTTCCTGGTCAGAGACCTAATCGCGGTGTCCCAGAGGTTGGGCATCCCAATCGTGTTTCTGGCCCTTGACCAGGAAAAGGCTTTTGACAAAGTGGACCACAAATGCCTGCTGGGAACCCTCAAGACCTTTGGTTTTGGGGAAGGCTTTGTCCGAATGATCCACCTACTCTACACCAAGGCGGAGCGCGTGATCAAGGTCAACGGAGCCCTCACTGCCCCGGTAAAATTCGAGCGAGGAGTGAGACAGGGATGCCCATTGTCGGGCCAACTTTACTCCCTGGCTTTAGAACCTCTCCTGAGTTTCATCAGGCAGAGACTCAGCGGCCTGGTGCTCAGGGAACCAAGCGTCAAGTTGGTCCTAACGACGTCCTCCTCATCGTGCGCTCCCTGGACGATGTTGCCTTGATGCACGAGTACCAGGAGGTCTTTTCGAAGGCCTCATTAAAAATGAACTGGCAAAAGTTTAGCGGGCTCCTCGTTGGAGCGTGGGACATGACCCAGTGTCCCGAAAAGGCAAAAGCCATCAATTGGAGCACAACATCGCTGCTGAACCACCTGGGGGTGGTTCCTGGGACCAGAGGAGGAACCACCGCAGAGAAACTGGGTCAAGCTGCAGGAGAAGGAGCCGCTGGGCACCTGGAGTCGCCTGTGCAAGTTCCTCACCTTCAGGACAAAGACGTCGGTGGTGAATGGATGGGCCTCAACCGCTCAAACCACCCACACCCACAATACCATTACTCCGGCCGCTCCCCAACTCTCACACCGAGCGAGCGAAGCTCTTTCATTCCACGCAGCCAGCGAGCAAATCCCTGGAGGTCTGCCTTACCGGGGGGGGAGGTGGGGCGAGGTGAGGTGAAGTGGGGATAGCATTGAGACCCACGTCTTCCAATTATACCACTATGTAACACGGTTTTTGTTTCGATTTAAAGCTTTCGTGACTGCAGGGATTCATCTTCTTGGTTCTTTCGGTAAAGTCACGTAGAAGCGTTGTGGCCGAAACGTCGTGAGAATTATTTTATTATGTTTTATTTTTATTATTTTATTACTTCCCTTCTACGTGACTTTACCGAAAGAACCAAGAAGACGGTTTTTGTTCCTGGGAGTAAGTGTTATTTTCTAATTGCTTATGCCTCAAAAGTAAAGAAAATGTCTATTATTTCCCAAGGACTTTGCTTTTGTGACCAGGACTTTACGTAAAGGAAAAACACAAATCCACACCACGTTGTCTCATTGAAAATAGGTACATTTCTAAATTTCACTCTCCTGCTCACAAAGGTTTGTGGGGAGTAATAGCCATTTTTTGTACTTTTGAAGCACAAGCAATTAGAAAATAACACTTACTACCCAGGAACAAAAAAAATATTTGTTATATAGTTATCAATCAGTTCCATGCGGCATGCGCTCACCCGGCAGAAGACCCCCCCCTCTCCCCACTCCGTAGAGGCGCGCGCACAGAGGCACGAGGCCCTCTCCAGAGGACCAGTCGAGTTCGTGGGGTAGCCGCTGGTCACGGCTGCTGTCATTGACACCGCCATCGCTACCACCATCACCACCATCATCACCACCACCATCGCCACCATCATCATCACCGCCACCTCCACCACCATCACCATCACCACCGCCACCATCACCACCACCATCGCCACCACCACCATCACAACCACCACCATCATCACCGCCACCTCCACCATCACCACCGCCACCATCACCACCACCATCGCTACCACCACCACCACCATCGCCACCTCCACCACCATCACCACCGCCACCACCACCATCACAACCACCACCATCATCACCGCCACCTCCACCGCAACCACTACCCACATTCCAGTATACTGGGCGAGGTAGTTATCATCTCATCAGGGTCAGGATTGAACCCACGACCTCCTGTATACCAGGCGAGGTAGTTATCATCTCATCAGGGTCAGGATTGAACCCACGACCTCCTGTATACTAGGCGAGGTAGTTAACATCTCATCAGGGATGGGATTGAACCCACAACCTCATGTATACCAGGCGAGGTAGTTAACATCTCATCAGGGATGGGATTGAACCCACAACCTCATGTATACCAGGCGAGGTAATTAACATCTCATCAGGGTCAGGATTTAACCCACGACCTCCTGCATACCAGGCGAGGTAGTTAACATCTCATCAGGGTCGGGATTGAAGCCACGACCTCCTGTATACCAGGCTAGGTAGTTAACATCTCATCAGGGATGATATTGAACCCACAACCTCCTCTATACCAGGCGAGGTAGTTAACATATCACCAGGGTCAGGATTTAACCCACGACCTCCTGAATACCAGGCGAGGCAGTTAACATCTCATCAGGGTCAGGATTGAATCCACGGCCTCCTGTATACCAGGTGAGGTAGTTAAGATATCCTAACCACCGATGTGCTGTGACCATGTGCATAGCATGTGTACGGATGATGTGGTCCATGGCACGTGTAAATAACACGCGGGTGTAAGGTACATAGCACGGATGGACCCTCTCTCACTCAAAAATAAAGAGAGAGACAAAGGCCCCCCGTATAGCCTTCATGAGACTGTTGGGGCAAGTGCCCACCAAAGACAAAGGCCCCCCGTATAGCCTTTAAGAGACTGCAGGGGAGAGTGCTGCAGGCCGACCACGCACACAAACACAAAGGCCCCCCATATAGCCAAAACTGACTGTTGGGGCAAGTGCTGTTGGCGAGCACTTATGAAGACCGGAATGGCACACGAGGGAGTGGGTGGCCAACACCACGCCCGGCCGCCTTTGTCTCCCCAGCGGCGATGTTTACACACCGCACCAAGTACTCATTTGAGGCTGAGTCGACCTAGGGGAGGCCCACAACCGGTTCAGATAATCGGCTCTGGTGTTGGCCGTGAGCGGGAATCGAACCCAGTTCACCGGGTTCACACACACACACACAGACTAAGATCCCCGGTATAGCCTGAGCAGACTGTTGGGGCAAGTGCTGTTAGCGAGGACCTGGTATTGGCCGTGAGCGGGAACCAAACGCGGGTTGTCAGGTTCGTAGAGCAGCGTAGCACTAACCACTAGACTGCAGCTCCCCATACATACACAGACACACACAGACACACACACAGACACACACATACACAGACAAACACATACAGACACACACAAAGACACACACACAGACAAAGACACACACATAAAGACACACACACAAACCAAGACACACACAAAGACACACACAAAGACACACACACAAAGACACACACACACAGACACACACAGAGACACACAGACACACACACAGACACACACACAGACACACACACAGACAAACACACAGCATCACGCAGACACACACACAGACACACACACAGACACACACACACAGACACACATACAGACACAAACACACACACAGACACACACACACAGACACACCCACAGACACACACATACAGACACACACAGACACGCACAGATACACACACACAGACACACACACAGAGACACACACACAGACACACACACACACAGACAAACACATACAGACACACACAAAGACACACACACAGACAAAGACACACAGACAAAGACACACACACAGACAAAGACACACACACAAAAACACACACACAGACACACACACAGACACACACACACAGACACACACAGACACACACACACAGACACACACACAGACACACACAGACACACACACACAGACACACACAGACACACACACAGACACACACACAGACACACACAAAGACACACACACCCAGACACACACAGACACACACACAAAGACACACACACACAGACACACACAGACACACACAAAGACACAGACACACACACAGACACACACAAAGACACACACAAAGACACACACACCCAGACACACACAGACACACACACAGACACACACACAGACACACATAGACACACACAGAGACACACACACAGACACACACACAGACACATACACACAGACACACACACACAACGACACACACACACAAACACACACACAGACACACACACACAGACACACACACAGACACACACAAAGACACACACAAAGACACACGCAAACACACACACACAGACACACACACAGACACACACATAGACACACACACTCAGACACACACAGACACACACACACAGACACACACACAGACACACACAGGCACACACACAGACACACACACAGACACACACACAGACACACACACACAGACACACACACAGACACACACAACACACACACAGACACACACAGACACACACAGACACACACACAGACACACACACAGACACACAGAGACACACACACAGACACACACACAGACACACACACAACACACACACAGACATACACACACACAACACACACAAAGACACACACACACAGACACACACACAGACACACACACACAGACACACACACACAGACACACAGACACACACACAGACACACACACACACACCCAGACACACACACAGACACACAGACACACACACACACAGACACACACAAAGACACACACACCCAGACACACACACAGACACACAGACACACACACAGACACACACACACACACACCCAGACACACACACAGACACACACACACACAGACACACACACACAGAGACACACACACACACAGACACACACACAGACACACACAGACACACACACAACACACACACAGACACACACACAGACACACACAACACACACAGAGACACACACACACAGAGACACACACACTCACACCCACACACACCCACACACACACCTACACCCACAGACACACACACTCACACCCACACACACCCACACACACACCACACACACACAGACACACACAGAGACACACACACAGACACACACACACAGACACACACACAGACACACACACAGACACACACAGACACACACACAGACACACACACACAGACACACACACAACACACACACACACAGACACACACACAGACAATCTCGTTTTGACGAGCGTCTTACATTCGTGAAAGCTGCGGCTGAACCCCAAACGAAATTGTCTGAGCCTCGGCGTTCTTGGAAAATATAACACAACTATGAAAAGAACAAACCAATATTTATATTTCTTATATTTCACGTATATATATATATAAAATATCTACTTTAAAAAATTATGATATTAAACCAAAAAATATTGTTAAAGACAAAAAATTTAACTCTAGCAAGTTGAAGGCTCTTCCGGGGCGCTGAACTGCAATGCGAATTCTTCACGTGGTGAGAAAATGTCTCCCTTTTATTCCGATGGGTTCCAATGGCTGCGTCCCCCCCCTCCTCCCCTTACTCCCCCCCCCACCCCCCTTACTCCCCCCCCCCCTCTTACCCCCCCCCCCCCTCTTACCCCCCCCCCCTCTTACCCCCCCCCTCCTCTTACCCCCCATTCTTACCCCCCCCCTCCCTCTGACCCCACCAACCCCACTTATTCCCTTCCCTTACTCTCTCCACCTACTACCTCCTCTTACTTTCCCTGCACCCCCCTCCTCTCTCGTCGTACATACACCCACACACACCTACACGCACACACCCACACACACACGCGCACACACCCCCACACACGCACACACCCCCACACAAACCCACACATCCACACACACACACACACACCCACACACAAACCCACACATCCACACACACACACCCACATACCCACACACACACACATCCACACACACACCTATACACACACACACACACCCACACAAACCCACACACACACCCACACACACACATCCACACACACGCACACACACACACACCCACACACACACACCCACATACCCACACACACACACCCACACATACACCCACACACACACACGCACACACCCCCACACAAACCCACACATCCACACACACACACCCACATACCCACACACACACATCCACACACACACACCTACACACACACACACACCTATACACACACACACCCACACACACACACCTATACACACACACACCTATACACACACACACACGCACGTCGTCTTATCTCCCCCAGAGAGAGGGGGGGGGGTATGGCAGGCGGAGCGAAACCCCTTAGGGGTGTGTGTGTGTGGGTGTGTGTATGTATGTGTATGTATGTATGTGGGTGGGTGTGTGTGTGTGGGTGTGTGTGTGTGTGGGGAGATGGGGGTCCCTCTTGAACCATCCTCGGGCGTCATCTTCTGGTGGCAATTAGCGGAGCAATTAGCGACGGAGGAGCTGACCGCGTCTTCGTGAGCCCCTTTGTGTGAGGTTCTGTTATTTTATTTTTTCACATCGTCATCGTCACCATGATGGCGACGCTTCTTGTGATTGTGCGTTATGCACCAATACGTTGCCTTAGGACTGCCCCTTGTTGTTGTTGTTGGCTGAGTATGGTGCGAAAGAAGTTTAACACACACACGCATCACGGTTGGCTACGTACGGTGCGAAAGAAGTCCAACAGGCCCACAGGAAACAAAGAAAAACGATTTCGGGACGGGTTCCATCGCCGGTTCATTCCAACAAAATGAACCCCGAGTCGCCGGACCACGGGGAATGCTGCAGAAAACCTAACAAAAGAACTCAAACTTAACGATAAACTACTTTCTTTTAAATTTCGATTTAAAGCTTTCGTGACTGCAGGGATTCATCTTCTTGGTTCTTTCGGTAAAGTCACGTAGAAGGGAAATAATAAAATAATAAAAATAAAACATAATAAAATAATTCTCGCGACCTTTCGGCCACAACGCAAGCAGCCGTCCTCAGGTGAGACGCTGTCTCCCTGACAGACCTGTTCTTCACCTGAGCACGGCTGCTTGCGTTGTGGCCGAAACGTCGTGAGAATTATTTTATTATGTTTTATTTTTATTATTTTATTATTTCCCTTCTACGTGACTTTACCGAAAGAACCAAGAAGATACTTTCTTTTACCAGTGCAGTGGCACCCGAAATGCTACCTTCAACACAATCGCCTTCATTTCTTCCCGCGCCATCAAATGTCCCCTTCGCTCCAAGCGTACCGGAACTCGCTCGCGTTTTCCCCTCCTATCTACCCCTCAAGTTCCCCCTACAGAGCCAATCGCCTTACCCACTTGCCCTAAGCGCATAGCTGTGAACCCCTAATCGGTGCCCTTACCTTGTTATAGACCCATTCGGACCGTTAGGAGCCGTCCATGAATGACGTCACGCGAACGTCGTCAAACAGCGTCACAAAAAGTCAGACCCCCCTCCTAAAATATGACGTCACAAAGCTCTGTATCCCCCCCCCCCCCCCCCCGCCAAGAAAAACATGCTTCAAATAATCTTCTTGGTTCTTTCGGTAAAGTCACGTAGACTTTACCGAAATAATCAAGAAGATGAATCCCTGCGGTCACGAAAGCTTTAAATCGAAATGCTTCAAATCGCTTTAAACTATTGTCATTGTAGTGCGTATTTCATGTGGCGCTAGACTCTGATGTTGTAGGAGAAAACATTTATTAAAAAGTATATTTAATGAAGTAGAACGTGTTGTCTATATTTATTTAAAGTTGCGCATTTTCATGTGACGTCACATTTTTAACCCCCCCCCCCCTCGTCACACATCGTCACAAATGTCTGACACCCCACCCCCCCTCGGTGCGTGACGTCATTTATGGACGGCCCCTTATTAGTCAACCCGTGCCCCCTTCATACATCTCAACGTTCATCCTCCACAGTCCCATCATAAACCGTGTGGACCTGAAACCTCAATTTCCCTGTGACAAGAAGTACAGGGTAAACCCGTATGGGTGGGTTGACGGGTTTGTAACCAATCCCAACCGAACCTCCCCTACTCTTAGTTCTTTCGGTAAAGTCACGTAGGTAAAAAATGAAATAAAAATTAATAAAAATAAAAATCACGACGTTTCGGAGGCAACACAAGTCTCCGTCATCAGGTGGGATTGTCACAGCCAGATTTGCTGCATCCAGTGATGCATCAAGTGATGCAGCAAATCTGGCTGTGACAGGCCCACCTGATGATGGAGACTTGTGTTGCCTCCGAAACATCGTGATTTTTATTTTATTCTTATTAATTTTTTTTTTCATTTTTTACCTACGTGACTTTACTGAAAGAACTAAGAGTATGTATCCTTGTAAGTCATGAAAGCTTCAAATCTAGAATCGAACCTCCCCTGTCAATCATCCCTCCATTTCCCACCCTTCTATTTTGTATTTCTACCTCCAATGCCCCCCCCCTCTCTTCAATTCCCCCTGCCTCTAACCAATCCCCTTTGAGGCCCAATTAAGTAACCAATCAGAAAAGGGGCCTTTTTTTTACTTCCTGGTTACCCGTGCCATGTGGTGTCCAGCACGTGATGTGAGTACCGTCGCTTGGTGATTTCGAAAGTGTATTGGTTTGGCCATGTTTGTTTGTTGTAGTACAGAGTTAGACTGATGGCCTTAATCTAAGTTGTATTGTGGTTGTTGTTGTTGTTGTTTGACTTGCATCCCACTGGGATTTTTGCACACAGCGTTGGTGTACACGGTGTTTTTTTCTGCAATATGTTGCTGTCTTTTCTTGGATTTTCTGTTTGCACTTAGTCACATATTCACTTTAAGATGTTTTTTGTTCTTGTTTTTTGTTTGTTGCGGTTGCACCCGATTCAAGAGCAAAATGGCTCACAGGGCTACACCTAATACATGAACTTGAACTGTGAAAATCGGCACTGAGACAAAGGCGGCCATGAAAGGGGTACTGGACCGCACCTTCCCAGCACTTGGCCCAGACTGTGTTCAAGGCTACACGGGGGATCTTTGTGCCATGCTAGGTGCACGCATAGATACACAAAAACAAATATCCCCCGTATAGCCTTAACAGACTGTTGGGGCAAGTGCTGTTAGCGAGTAGCACCTACGAAGGCCGGAACGGTACACGAGGGGGTGGGTGGCCAGTACCACGCCCGACCGCCTTTGTCTCCCCAGTGGCGATGTTTACACACCGCACCAGATTTGAGGCTGAGTCGACCTAGGGGAGGCCCAGGACCGGTTCAGATAATCGTCACTGGTGTTGGCCGTGAGCGGGAATCGAACCCGGGTCGCCGAGTTCATAGCGCAGTATAGCGCTAACCACTACACCACCGCTCCTTATATACACACACACACACAGACACACACACTGCTATGCCGTGGCTCTCTTTTGTTCAGAAACCACTCTGGACATCGCGAACGACGGCGCAACGAAGTTGGCGGCTTCAAATCAAATCAAACTCGACTTGCCTGGCACCATTCGAGGCAGCAGTTTCGAAGCCAAAAGCCACCGACCGGACGTGACGTCACAATGCTCCCGCATTGTGACGTCACCGAAAGATAAGATCTCAGTTAACGTGGTGGAGGACGCACGAGTGAGGGGGTGGGGGGCGGGGGGGGGGTGTGGGGTGGCTAGCATCAAGCACAACCCCGCCGCCTGTGTCTCTCCCATAGTCGAGTTTTTATTTGTGTTTGTTGTGGTAACGTTCTGAACCCGTTCCTCCCACCCCCCTCACTAGACATTTATGAAAGAAGAGCTTTATAGCTCATCAGATTGCTATTCCTGCTGCAATCTAACGAAACGATTCTGATGATTCTGATGCTGGAGGCTGAGCCGACCGACTCACCGACTCACACACCAACCCACTCAGTCACGGACTCACCCACCCACCCACTCAGTCACGGACTCACCCACTCACCCACCAACTCGCAGATTCACCCACTCACCCACTAACCCACCCACCGGCTCACCCACTCACCCACCCACCAACTCACAGATTCACCCACTTACCCACCCACCTACTCACCCACCCACTCAGTCACCGTCGCACCCACCCACTTGCCCACCCACCTACTCACCCACCCATTCAGTCACGGACTCACCCACTCACCCACTCAGTCACAGACTCACCCACTCACCCACTAACTCGCAGATTCACCCACTCACCCACTAACCCACCCACCGGCTCACCAACTCACCCACCCACCAACTCACAGATTCACCCACTTACCCACCCACCTACTCACCCACCCACTCAGTCACCGTCGCAACCACCCACTTACCCACCCACCTAATCACCCACCCATTCTGTCACGGACTCACCCACTCACCCACTCTCCCACCCACCCACTCAGTCACGGACTCACCCACTCACGCACCAACTCGCAGATTCACCCACTCACCCACTCACCCACCCACCGGCTCACCCACTCACCCACCCACCAACTCAGATTCACCCACTTACCCGCCCACCTACTCACCTACCCACTCAGTCACCGTCGCACCCACCCACTTACCCACTCACCTACTCACCTACCCATTCAGTCACGGACTCACCCACTCACCCACCCAGCGACTCACCCACCCACCCACTCAGTCACAGACTCACCCACTCACCCACCCACCAATTCACAGATTCACCCACTCACCCACCTACCCACCCACCCACTCGGTCACGAACTCACCCACCCACTCTCCCTCTCGCCCACCAACCCCCTGTTAGTGGCACATTTGTGCCAAAACAGGCGCGATGGAGTCAACATTGGGGAGGACAAAATCTTCCATGGTGTCTGGGGGTCCCAACCCAGAAAAATATTTAAATTTGAAAACTCATATCCTGCCTAAAATATTTAAAAAATTCATTAACACATTTTTACAATAATATTTAATAGTGTATTGTATAACATTGCTCTGTTCTTTCTTTTATACCATTTCTGATTGCATTGTATGTAATGGCAGAGATTAGGGATTGATAAAGTACAACCATAACCACAATCATATAAACATAAATCTATGCATAGCTATTGTGGCCAAGGTTTAGCAAAGTGTTGTTTTTATTTACATAGCATAGCAAACAATTTTTTATAGCAATATATTGGGGGGGGGGACATTTTGAGCATATTTTAATATTGGGGGGGATCTCTTGACTAGACATCCATTCGATTATAATTGACGTGTTTTGTTTAAACATAGCGCCGTTCACGCAATTGCATCCCGGACGACGCTGCTCCCTTACACTGACGATACCCAAAACGCCCACCCCACTTACTTAGCAGATAACAAAAACGGAAAAGATGAATATGTGAATAACGAGAGAGAGAGAAAATTGCACGTAACAAGAACGATCATCACAGATAAAATACATTCAAAAATAGGCCATCAAACAGAGTCCCATAGAATCATCACAGAGCAATAGACTCATCACACAGATACACTTAGTCTCATTGCATAGACTGACCACACAGAGACTCATAGACTCAACAAACAGAGACCCATAGACTAATCACAGAGAAATAGACTCATCACACAGATACACAGAGTACCATCACACAGAGATGCAGACTGACCACAGGGAGACTCATAGACTCAACAAACAGAGACCCATAGACTCATCACAGAGCAATAGACTCATCACACAGAGATGCAGACTGACCATACGGAGACCCATAGGCCATCAAACAGAGTCCCACAGACTCATCACAGAGCAATAAACTCATCACACAGATACACTTAGTCTCATTGCATAGACTGACCACACGGAGACTCATAGACTCAACAAACAGAGACCCATAGACTAATCACAGAGAAATAGACTCATCACACAGATACACAGAGTACCATCACACAGAGATGCAGACTGACCAAACGGAGACCCATAGGCCATCAAACAGACTCCCATAGAATCATCACAGAGCAATATACTCATCACACAGAGATGCAGACTGACCACAAGGAGACTTATAGACTCAACAAACAGAGACCCATAGACTCATTACAGAGCAATAGACTCATCACACAGAGATGCAGACTGACCACAAGGAGACTCATAGACTCAACAAACAGAGACCCATAGACTCATTACAGAGCAATAGACTCATCACACAGATACCCATAGACTCACGACACAAAGACCCATAGACTCACACAATGGGACCACCTCCCCGCCCCCCCCCCCCCCCCCAGTGGCAGCTTTCTCAACGTGGCTCAAGATGTACCCATCATCAGCAGCAGGAAAACAAACAAACAAACAAAAAACGACAACCTCGGAACGTCGATTCACTCCTTGCCCACGACCATCACTCGGTCGACCGGGCGCACCATCTCAACCCTCCGGCGAAAGATCCTTGCCAGGCTCGCCCTGATCTCGGCCGTGCGCAAGCCGTAGATCACCGGGTTGATGGCGGGCGGCACGATCTGGTAGAGCGACAGCAGCGGCGATCGCAGCTCGCGCGGCATCTCGGCGAACAGCCGCAGGCCGCTCGCCAAATTGAAGAGCAGCGACGCGAAGAAGACGACCAGCACGGCGAGGTGGGTGACGCACGTGCGCAGCGCCTTGGCTCGCCCGCCTCGCAGCGCCGGCCTCCGGCACTCGAGCAGGATGAGGACGTAGGCGAGCGCCACGGCGCACAGCGGCGCGAACACGGTGAACACGGCGGTGACGAGGCCGTACAGCGAGTTGGCAGAGGTGTCGCCGTACGACAGGTTGCTCAGCACCAGGAAGTTGCAGCTCGGGTAGAGGAGCACTAGGGGGTCACGGTAGGGCAGCCGCAGGATCAGCGCCAGGTTGCCGGCGACCAGCAGCGCCGACACGGCCGCCAGGGCCGCCGCCACGCCGAGCGCCCGAGCGTTGGTGACGAGGCGGCGGTAGGCGAGAGGCCGGCAGACGGCCAGGCAGCGGTCGATGGCCATTGCGGCGAGCAGGTAGCCCTGGACGCGCAGGGACACGTGGATGAAGCACATCTGGGCGAGGCACTCGCCCATGGCGATGGAGCCGCCCCAGGCGAGGTCGCGCATGATGCGCGGTAGCACGGCGGTGCTCTCGGCGACGTCGGCGACTGCGAGGCAGCCCATGAGGACGTACATGGGCTTGTGGAGGCGGGCGTCGCGGTGGATGGCATAGGCCAGCAGCGGGTTGCCCGTCACCGTCACGGCGTAGATGGCGAGCACGGCGGCGAAGGCGGCGGCGCGGAGGGCCGGCGGCTCGCGGAAGAGCGTCGCGATGAGGATGGCGCCCGGAGGAGCGAGCGACGAGTTTCGGGAGGGATCCATTGCCGGCCGCTTAGTGGGGCCTGGGGTTTGCGAGGAGGTGACGGGAGGGAGGGAGGTCCCTTGGATGAGGGGGGTGTATGGAAAACGAAACATTAATGCGCAGGATAGGTTTCCCGATAGGGGAGCTTTCATGAAGACAGCACGGATGGTGGTCAAGGACCCAACCGGCAGGAGATCTACCGGTTGAAGGCAATAATCACCAGGGTGAAGAAACTACCGCCCCCCCCCCCCACCAGGGGAGAAGGGTGTGGATGAGCAGGGGGGGCCCTGCCAGGCAAAAGGGCGTCAGAGCCCGGACTGACAGAGCGCATCGGACACTGGCTGTGGGGCGGTGGCGATGTTGTGCGGATGGTGTGTGGTGATTGTGGTGCCGACGCTGCCGACGTTGGGCCGGTGTTGTTTTTTTTTTTGCCATAAAGGCTCGTGCATCGGAAAACTCCAGCGCAATTGCCGCTGGTGAATCTATATATATAAAATCGTGCATGTCTGTCTGTCTGTGTATGTGTGTGTGGATTTCGGACCATACGCACTTTCATTGGACGGCGGTTGCCCCTGGCAACAGCTAACGACGCCTTCGCCGCTTTCATTGGACGGCAGTTGCCCCTGGCAACGAGTAGCAACTTTTCTCCGCGGGGTGGACGCCATTTTTAATAGCGCGGGGGGGGGGGGGGGGGGGACCGGCACCCGTACCCAGCCTTCGCCGGGTGGGAAAATCAGGCAAGGCGGGAGGCTCTGCACGGTGCTAGGCCTCGACACCCAACACGCCACTCTGAGGTAAATTCATACAAATTTCACGTCCTCTACAGAGTGGCGAGGGAGGCAGAGTGGCGAGGGAGGGACTCAGCCTCAAAACGAGTAACTGGTGTGGCGTATTAACATCGCCACTGGGGAGACAAAGGCGGCCGGGCGTGGTGGATACAAGTCCCGGGCAAAGCCGGGTCATGACTATGTGTGTATGTGTTTATGTGTATGTCTGTGTGTCTGTATGTATGTGTATATGTATGTTTCTGTATGTTTTGTGTGTATGTATGTGTGTGTATGTACGTGCGTTTTTTTGTATGTGTTTATGTGTATGTCTGCGTGTCTGTATGTATGTGTGTATGCACGTGTGTGGATGTGTTTGTGTGTATGTATGTGTGTGTCTATGTATGTGTGTGTATGTGTTTCTGTGTATGTATGTGTGTGTATGTATGTGTCTTATGTGTCTGTCTGTGTGTATGCATGTATGTGTGTGTATTGTGTATGTGTTTGTGTGTTTGTATGTGTGTGTTTGTGTGTATGTGTATGTCTGTGTGTATGTATGTGTGTATGTGTGTGTATGTGTGTATGTATGTGTGTGTTTGTGTGTTTACGCTCGCATTACACAAATGTGTTGCAGGTCTAAGGCGTTCCTCGCGCAGCATTGCCGCTTTATTTTTTCAGTCGTTTACTGCCCTACGCACCCTGACAGTCGTGTGTGTCTGCAGCAAGCGCGTGTATGTGTACCTATGGATGCGAGCGCGTGTGTTGTGTAGGGGGAACGGTAGTGTAGTGCTTAGCGTGCTGTCTGTGTCTGTGTGTGTGTGTGTCTGTGTGTGTGTGTGTCTGTGTGTGTCTGCGTGTGTCTATGTGTGTGTGTCTGTGCGTGTGTGGTGTGTGAGGAGCGGTGGGTGTAGTGGTTAACGCTACGCTGCGCTACCAACCCGGCGAACCCAGTTCGATTCCCGCTCACGGCCACCACCGCTGACGATTATTTGAACCTCCCCTAGGTCGACTCAGCCTCAAACGAGTAACTGGTGTGGCCTATTAACATCGCCACTGGGGAGACAAAGGCGGCTGGGCGTCAGTGGTGAGGGAGGGAGAGTGGTGAGGGAGGGAGAGTGGTGAGGGAGGGAGAGTGGTGAGGGACGGACTCAGCCTCAAAACGAGTAACTGGTGTGGCGTATTAACATCGCCACTGGGGAGACAAAGGCGGCCGGCCGTGGTGGATACAAGTCCCGGGCGAAGCCGGGTAGTACAGCTAGTAGAATTTATAAAAGTCAACAAAAATAAAGAGAGGGAGGAGAGGGAGGGAATTCTTTCGCACAACGCATATCCAACCGTGCTGTGTGTGTGTGTGTTGAACTTCTCTCGCACCGTACATATCCAACCGTACTATGTGTGTGTGTTGAACTTCTTTCACACCGTACGTAGCCAACCGTGCTGTGTGTGTGTTGAACTTCTTTCACACCTGTACGTATCCAACCGTTCTGGCGAAGGACGCTAGGGCAGCGGCGAGCCATGCGGCTAAAGGCCTTCGACACCCCGGTGAGTCGACAACGCCGGTCGCCGGGATTGGTGGTGCCACGTTGGGGCGTCCTCAACATCGCTCGCACCCTGCATCGCAGTCCTAGTGCCGTCCGCTTTGACTTGGCAAGTGACCTCGTAGACCGCTCGCTGCGTCGAGTGGGCCGCAAAGATCCCTGCTGCTGATCTAGGGGGTATCTCGACGGCAAGCTACTCTGGTGCTTGGTGTCTGTCTGGTGATTTCCTGCTACTGAGGACTCCGAGCTCACTCACGCACTCACCCACTCACTCACCCACTTACCCACTCACCCACTTACCCACTTACGGAACTACCCACCGACTTACCCACGCACTCACTCACCCACCCACTCACCCACTCACTTACCCACCGACTCACCCCTCACTCACTCATTCACTCACTCATTCACGCACTCATTCACGCACTCACGCACTCACTGACCCACTCACTCACCAACTCACCCACTTACCCACTCACTGAACTACCCACCGACTTACCCACGCACTCACCCACTCACTCACCCACCCACTCACTCACGCATTCACCGACCCACTCACTCACGCATTCACCCACCGACTCACTCACACTCACCCACTCACCCACCCACTCACCCCCTCATTCACTCACTTACCCACTCACTTACCCACCGACTGACCCACGCACTCACTCACCAAAGCACCCACTCACCCACCACTCACCCACCAACTCACGCACCCACTCACTCACCCACTCACCCACTCACTGAACTACCCACCGACTTACCAATGCACTCACTCACCCACCCACTCACCAACCCACTCGCCCCCTCACTCACTCACTTACTCACTCACTTACCCACCGACTGACCCACGCACTCACCCACTCACTCACCCACTTACCCACTCACTGAACTACCCACCGACTTACCCACGCACTCACCCACTCGCTCACTCATTCACCCACTCACGCACCCACTCAACCTCTCACTCACCCATCGACTGACCCACGCACTCACTCACTCACCAACTCACCCACTCACCAACCCACTCACCCACCAACTCACCCACCCACTCACCCACCAACTCACCCACCCACTCACCCATCGAAGCACCCACCCACTCACCCACTCACTCATTCACTCACTCAGTCAAGCACTCACTCACCAAATCACCCACACACCAACCCACCCACTCACCCACTCACTCATCCACTCGCTCACTCATTCACCCATTCACCCACTCACGCACCCACTCACTTACTCGCTCACCCGCATACTCGCCCACCCACTCAGCCACCCACTCACTCGCTCACCCACCCACTCATCCACTTATTCACCCACTCACCTACTCGCTCACCCACTCACCCATTCAATCACTCATCCACTCACTCATTCACCCACTCACTCACCCACTCACCTACTCACTCGCCCATCTACCCACTGACCCACCCCCGCACGCACCCACCTACTCACCCACTCACTCACCCACCGAGGTGACTGAGTAGGTGAGCTTCAGAGGGAGTGGGTGAGTGAGTCGGTGATTGGTCCAGTGAGCGGGTGAGCGAGTGGGTGAGTAAGTGAGTGGGTGAGTGAGTGGGTGATTGAGGGAATGAGTGAGTGGGTGAGTGAGTCGGTGAGTGGTCCAGTGAGCGGGTGAGCGAGTGAGAGGGTGAGTGAGTCGGTGTGAGTGAGTGAGTGAGCGGGTGATTGAAGGAGTGAGTGAGAAGGTGAGTGAGTTTCAGAGGAAGTCGGTGAGTAAGTGGGTGATTTTGTCAGTGAGTAGATGAGTGGGCGAGAAAGCTGGTGAGCGAGTGGGTGAGTGAGTGTGTGATTGAGTAAGTGGGTGAGTAAGTGGGTGAGTGAGTGGGTGACTGAGTGGGTGATTGAGTGAGTGGGTGAGTGAGTGGGTGAGTTGGTGCGTTGTTCCATTCACTCACCCACCCACTCACAAATTCACCCACCCACTCACACACTTATTCTCTTAAACACCCGATCACCCTGGTGAGTATTTGGATTTGAATCGTGGCAAGGCCGCTACGTGTGAGTGAGTGAGCTCGGAGTCCTCAGTAGCCACACAAACAACAGCCAACAACAACCAACCAACAACCAACCAACAACCAACCAACAACAACCAACAACAACCAACAACATCAACCAACAACAACCAACAACAACCAACAACCACCAACAACAACCAACAACAACCAACAACCACCAACAACATCAACCAACAACAACCAACCAACATCAACCAACAACAACCACCAATCAACTACCATCCAACAACAATCACCAACAACAACCAAACAACTACCAACAACTAACCAACAACAACCAACCAACATCAATAAACAACAACCACCAATCAACTACCAACCAACAACAATCACCAACAACAACCAACAACCAACCAAAAACAATCAACAACATCAACCAACAACAACTTCACCCAACGGCGGTGAGATCCGCATCCGATTCCTTACCAAGAGATGGGCACCGGTCAGTTCGGAGGTGGTTAGTGGGGCGAAGGGGGTTAACAGACGACGGAGAGAAGTGACTTCTTCTTGGGAGACCAACGGGAAATTGTCGGAGCGCTTCGAGTCGGCGTGTTCCACGCGCAGACACCACGCGTCCAGAGAGGGAGGTGGACAGACAGACAGACAGGCAGACAGACAGACAGGCAGACAGACAGGCAGACAGGCAGACAGACAGACAGACAGGCAGGCAGACAGACAGACAGATAGATAGACAGACAGACAGACAGACAGACAGGCAGGCAGGCAGGCAGACAGGCAGGCAGACAGACAGACCGGCAGGCAGACAGACAGACAGACAGGCAGACAGGCAGGCAGACAGACAGACAGACAGACAGACAGGCAGGCAGGCAGACAGGCAGACAGACAGGCAGACAGACAGATAGGCAGACAGACAGACAGGCTGGCAGACAGACAGATAGGCAGACAGACAGACAGACAGACAGGCAGGCAGGCAGACAGTCAGACAGACAAACAGACAGATAGGCAGACAGACAGACAGGCTGGCAGACAGACAGATAGGGAGACAGACATACAGATAGAGAGACAGACAGGCAGGCAGAAAGACAGACATACAGGAAGACAGACAGAGAGACAGGCAGGCAAAAAGACAGACAGGCAGACAGACAGACAGGCAGGCAGGCAGAGAGACAGGCAGGCAGAAAGACAGGCAGACAGACAGACAGATAGGCAGACAGACAGGCAAACAGACAGACAGACAGACAGACAGGCAGTCAGGCAGTCAGACAGACAGACAGACAGGCAGACAGTCAGACAGACAGACAGGCAGGCAGACAGAGATGTGCGCTCCCCGCGTCTCTCTCCTGTCTCTCCTCCGCTCTCTATTTATTCTCGTCGTGTTTTGGTAGCGGACTCCTCTTGATGTTCCCGTGGGAGAGAGAGGGAGAGGTGGGGTGGGTCGGGGAGGAGGTGGTGGAGGGGGTGGTGGAGGGGGTTGGAGGTGGTGGAGGGGGTAGTGGAGGGGGTTGGAGGGGTGGAGGAGAAGGTAGAGGGAGTGAGGGTCGTGCAGGTGGTGGAGGTAGTGGAAGTAGTGGAGGTGATGGAGGGTGAAGGTGGTGGAGGAGGTGGAGCTGGTGGTGGAGGTATTGGAGGTAGTGGAGGTGATGGAGGTGGTGGAGGTGGTTGAGGTATTGGAGCTGGTGGTGGTGGAGGCGGTGGTGGAGGTGGTGAAGTTGGTTGAGGTGGAAGAGGTGGTGGAGGTAGTGAAGGCGATGAAGGTGGTGGTGGTGGAGGTGGTGGAGGTGGTGGAGGCGATGGAGGTGGTGGAGGTGACGGGAGGGCGCAGTAGGAGGAGCTGGAGCGGGTGGAGGGAGCTTTGATTCACCGCATCCAAGAAGTCTCAGAGCATCACAACCCACGGGAACATCTTAAAATACTCGACCTGCTCCGTTGCGCCGCGATCGCCTCATTATGGGATGGGCTTGACGCGTCGTCGCTTCTCCTTGGTGACACAGCGCGGGGTCTGGAGAGGGTCCAACGCCCGTGCCTCTCCCCCGTGATGACCACCCACTAACCTACTCGCTCACCCACTCACCAATTTACTCACTCATTTTCTCACTCATTCAGCCACTCACTCACGCACCCACCTATTCACCCACTCACTCACCTACTCACTCACCTACTCACTCGCCCACTCACTCACCTACTCACTCACCCACCTACTCACCCACTCACTCACCCACCGAATTACCCACTCACTCACTCAGTCACCCACTCACCCACTCACTCGCCCACCTACCCACCCACTCACGCACCCACCTACTCATCCACTCACTCACCCACCGACTCACCCACCCATTTACCCACTCACTCAGTCACCCACTCACCTACTCACTCGCCCATCTACTCACCCACCCACTCACCTACTCACTCGCCCACCTACTCACCCACTCACTCAGTCACCCACTCACCTACTCACTCGCCCACTCACCAATTTACTCACTCATCCACTCACTCATTCACCCACTCACTCACGCACCCACCCACCCACCTTTTCACACACTCACACACTCACTCATTCACCCACCTACTCATACACTCACTCACCTACCGAATCACCCACCCACTCACCCACTCACTCAGTCACCCACTCACCTACTCACTCGCCCAACTACCCACCCACTCACGCACCCACCTACTCACCCACTCACTCACCCACCGACTCACCCACCTACTCACCCACTCACTCACCCACCGACTCACCCACTCACTCATTCATCCACTCACCCACCCACTCACTCAACCACCGATTCACCCACCGACTCACCCACACACAGCGTTGGCCGTTTGTGCCCCCCCCCCCCCCACACACAAAACCCATTTTTTTTCAACATACATCTTCTTCTTATATATAAAAGTCTCCGCGCGCTCGCGCTTGCGGGGGATTTGGCTCTCGGACGGTGGGGTTTAAGACCGAAATAATTTTCCAGGTGGCACGCCCTAAGCCCCGTGGTGGGTTTAGGCTATTCCGTTTTCCCGTCCGTAAACTTTAAAGTAGTTTAATTAACACATTTGTGCCGTTTCTATTATTCATTATTTACTTATTGCGTGACATCGACCGTACCAAGTGACGCCAATTGCGTGGGGAGGGGGCGGACCCTGCCAAGTCATGCGCGTTCGCTCCAGCTCACGGGAGACATTTTATTTTACGCGTTTAACATGGAATAGATATACACATCACGCTGCCGATTTATCTTCACAGTGTGATGTCCTCTTCCCCCCCCACCCCAATGCGTGCAGTTACTCATATAAAGTCCTTAGATATTAATTTTATATTATTAAAGCGGTTACATAGTATTATTATGGCGAGGGCGGGGGGATGGTGGGGGGGGGGGTGGCGGCCCAGCTCGCAGCCTGGCAACGTCTCACCTCCTCCGGCTTGCCAATCTAGGCGAGGCCGCGGGCTCTGCACGGGACGAGGCGTCACCACGCCAATGTAAAGTACAATGTTATTCAATCTTTCGCTAAAAACTCAGGTTTATTGTTTACTATTATTAAACAAATGCGTTTACAAACATTACAATGATAATGTTTGTGTGCACATAACAACTCTGCTTCATTCTTTACTATTATTAAACTAATAAGTTGCCTAATACTCTATTACTATTATAATGTTCGTGTGCAGAAACTAGATGCGTGTGCCTAAAGTCGATGTCTGTGTGTGTGAGTCCATGTGTTTCTGTGCGTGTAAGTCGATGGGTTTCTATGTGTGTGGGTCCATGTGTGTATCTGTCTTTTTCAAATGGACAACGCCCCGTGTGTGTGTACGTACAAGTGTTTGTGTGTGTCAGTCCATTTGTGTGCGTATCTGTCGCTGTGTGTGTGTTAGTCCACATGTGTGTGTTAGTTCATACGTCTGTGTTTCACTCGATGTGTGTACGTCAATGCGTGTGTGTGAGTCGATGTGTGTGCATGGCTCCATCTGAGTGTGTAAGTCAATGTGCGTTTGTGTGTCTATGTGTGTCGATGTGTGTTTGTTAATCCATGTGTGTGTATCTAAAGTAGATGTCTATGTGTCACAGTCCATATGTCTATGTGTGTGTAGGGCAATGTGTGTCAGTCTATGTATGTGTGTGTAAGTCCATGTGTTTGTGTGTGTGAGTCGATGTCTGTGTGGGTCAGTCCATGGCTGTCTGTGATAGTCGCTTTGTGTGCATGGCTCAATGTTAGTCAGTGTAAGTCCATTTCTTTGCGTGTCTGTAGCTCCATGTGTGCATGTGAGTGAGTGAATGTATGTGCTTTATTAACCTGCTCAAGGCCTATGATACCATCAGTAGGCCTGGCCTCTGGGTTGTTCTTCATGCTTTCGGAGTCCCTCAAACTTTGCTCATGATCATTAAGGACCTTCATGATGGTGAGCGGCCCCGCGTAAAACTACATGGCCGTCAGTCAGAGCCATTCCCTCTACACCTTAGGGTGTAACAGGGATGTCCTTTGGCTCCACATTATTTAACATCTTTTGACCACGTAGTTCGTGAAGCCTTCAATGGCTGTTCCCGAGGAATTACCATATGGTACAGATACAATGGGAGGCTGATCGATGCCCGGGTGCGGTCAAGGGATGCCTCCCTATTGCTCAACCATGTTATGTATGCCGATGCTCTGGTGATTGCTGCTCACTGCGGTTGAACCTGGAGCTTGCCACTAAGAGATGGAGCCTTACTATCAGCCCCACCAAAACTAAGCACCTGCCTGGGTATTTTGTACTATCGAACAATCCACCCCCACAACTCACAATTGGTGATGCGGTAGTTATGGAGTGATTGCCGAGATTCCCATACCTGGCCAATGTGCTCATGACCGGCTCCGGTTTAACAGCAGAGGTCTCACTCCAAATCAGTCGAGCGCCATTATCTTTTCATCGGCTGTGTTACGCTGTGTGGAAGCTACCTGGTCTTTCGCTCCATGAAGCTCCAGGTCTTCTCGGGCACGGTAATTCCCTCCCTTCTCTACGCTTGCGAAACGTGCACCCCCCTAATGGAACATCTTCACCGGTTAGAAACATTTAGGTTGGCCTGCTAACGATCCTTTCCTAGATTTAACCATATATATGTGTGTGTGCGTCTAAGTTGATGTGTTTCTATGTGTGTGGGTCAATGTCTGTGTGTAAGTCCATGTGTGTATCTTCCTTTTTTGCCCGAGCAACGCCGGGTACTTACCGCTAGTGTTTAACTAAACTAAAGTATTCTTTTGGGTCTTTCGGTAAAGTCACGTAGATAGGTTCAAAGAAAAGAAGAAAACAATTACAAAAAGCGACGACGTTTCGTTCGCAAAGCAAGCGGGCAAAGGGGATGATGACGAACGCTTTTGCTGCGATCGAAACATCGTAGTTTTTTGTTATTTTTTGTTATTTTATCATCATTGTTATTTCTTTGTTATTTTATCGTCGTCATCATCGTCATCATCGTCGTCATCATCGTCATCATCATCGTCATCATCGTCGTCATCATCAGCGTCGTCATCATCGTCGTCGTCGTCATCATCGTCGTCGTCGTCACGGGGAAATGACTAGCAATTCTAGATTTGAAGCTTTCGTGACTGCAAGGATTCATATTCTTAGGTTTTTTTCGGTAAAGTCACGTAGGTAAAAAAGAATTAAAATTAATAAAAGTAAAATAAAATAAAAATCACGACGTTTCGGAGGCAACACAAGTCTCCGTCATCAGGTGGGACCGTCACAGCCAGATTTGCTGCATCAAGTGAGGCAATGATTCAAGATGTAATCCCTTAAAAGCAAGTTGAGGGGGGAGGAGAGGGGGGTGGAGCTCATCAGAATGTGATAGCCAATGAATGGAACGCATCGGGAGGGAGGGGGGCGGAGCTCAAAGACGGCACGAAGTGCCACGCAGAACGCATCGGGAGGGGGAAGGGGGCGGGGCCAAAAGGATGGACGACGTGGCACACGAGAGTCGGCGGCGTGGACGTGGTTGTGCGCAAGCAACTACTGCTGCACACGCCAACGCATTGGACAGAGAGGGGGAGGGGAGGCCAAAAGAGAGTGTGGTGTACAAGTGTACGTGGACATGTGTGTGTACAAGCACCTGTTGATACACATGATAGAAACGAACGAAAATGCCCATGTTTATACCAGTGCTGGCTGAACAATGAAGAGAGTACTGTTAAACACTGGGGATGTTAACACTCGGTAAAGTAAAGTAAAATAGTGCCTGTCAGATAAGATGGTCCAAAAATGTGTAATTAAGTCTTTTTTGCGTGGTTGATAACATCTTTCCAATGATTACTAAGTTTGTACCCATCATCACGGTGGAAATTATGTCTGTGTTTGTATATTTGTGTTGAGTAGTTCCGACGGACGTACTCGGAGATGGAGGTGAGTTAGGGGCTTCCGCCAGGGTTTATTAACACATATCACTATCCCTGGTTCCCTCTTCACCCTGTTACCATCCCCGTTTCTCCAGTGACCCGCTTGCGTCACGGGTCTCCCTTAAATACCCTAGGAGGGGTGACGTCACGTGCACTGCCCAGCGCGTGCGACCCCACGTCCCGTGATGTCACCGCACCGGACAGCGCACACAACGCCACCACTCTCCTCTACTCCTCTACATCACCCCCCCCCCCCGTGAAAAAAAAACAGCCGACCCGGCCGCAATCACCCCGCAAGCGGGGCCCCACACCGGACCGAAGACCGAATAATCACGAGTTCGTGTGCCTGAAGGCAAAACCGGCTGCTAGAAAACTCAACCTTAGGGCAGCACGGCCCCTCAAGCAGAACAGCAACAACAACCACAACAACAAAAAAACAAAACAAATAGAGCCCGAAGGCCTCATCCGCCGGATAGCGCCGAACGGGCGCCAGGGGCTGGGCCCGCTGAACGGCCATCAGGGCCGTCACCGGAGCCGCATCCCCCTCGAGCGGGTATGCGCTGCTGGCCCGCTCCCCCGTGCGGTGTCCGCCACCCGTGCAGGTGGCCCGTCAGCAGGCAACAGGCCCACCGCCGTGGCCTCCGGTGACCGGGGGGTCTCTGTCGGCCTCACTCGGGAGGGGCCTGGGGGCACACACACAGGTCGGACGTCACCTCCGTCAACGAGACCCGGCCGGTCAGGCACGCCGGATACATCATCAGCCGGCCGCTCCGGAATTGGGGGTGGATCCCCCAGGGTAGATGGAACATAACGTTTGAGCCAGGACGGGTGCACTATCCACTGCCGGCGACCGAACCGAATCCGGACGCATTGCGACCGGCGGACCTCCACGACTTCCATGGGGCCCTGCCAAGGGCGATGCAATTTGGCCGATGTGCCAACGGGGACCTGGGGACAATGCAGCCACGCTTTTTGACCCGCTACCCACGGGAGGCCAGCTGCCTGGTGTTTGGTCAGCCGCTCATTAGCCGCCTGCCGGCTTGCGGAATTCTCGGCAGCGGCCTGTCGCGCCTCGCGCAGCCGGTCAAGTGCGACCTTCAAAGGGGTCAGCACCGCCGACCCCTTCTTGGAGGAGCCAACGTCCATCTGGACGTGCACCGGGGGCTCCGGTTCCCTACCGTACATCAAATAAAAAGGCGAAAATCCCGTGGAGGCATGAGGGGCCAACCGATATGCCGCCAAGACCCCCGGGACGAACAGGTCCCAGTCTGACTGGGACGTGTTCACCTGGTGGCACAGCATGGACGTAAGGGTGCGGTTCAAGCGCTCTACCATCCCGTCTGACTGGGGGTGGTAGGGCGAGGTGCGGATTTTCTTGGTGCCAAGGAGGTCACACACCTCCTTGAGCAACCTAGACGAGAAATTCCGCCCCTGGTCAGTCAACAATTGTTCCGGCGTGCCCATGTCAAACACGTACCCCTGGACGAAGGCCTCGGTGATAGAAGAGGCCGACTGATCGACCAAAGGCCATGCCATGGGCCAACGTGTGAGGTACTCAACGCCCACCAAGAGGTATTTGTGGCCCCGTTGGGATGCAGGGAGTGGCCCCAAAATGTCGAGCGCCACGAGCTCATTAACGCGAGAAACCCGGATGGACTGCAGCGGGGCCCGGTCCCGGACAACTGGGGCCTTCCTCCGCGCGCAGTCGTGGCAACCCTTCAAAATCAGTGCCACGTCACCCTCAACACCAGGCCTGTAATAATCCCGCTTAAGGGTCAATAAGGTCTTGTGGTAGCCAAGGTGCATAAGCTTCTCGTGAATGGCTCGGGTTAATTTACCACGCAGGCTAGTGGGCACAACCACACAATAGCGTTCCAATTGGGCATCCCAACGCATGAGGAGTCCGTCATGCACAGCGATCGCCGGGGCAGCCGACGAAGCTGAGCTCCGGGCCTTATGTCCGACACGGCGCCGTAGCTTCAGCAGAGAGGAATTCTCCATCTGCAAGCTGGACAATACCTCCTGGGGAAGTCCAAGGCCGAAATCCGCGTGCACCGCCGCACCTGGAGGGGTGGCCGCCTCGGCCGACGCGACCAACTGGGCCGCGGCGTCCCCTGGGGCCTTGCAATGGCTAGAGCCCAGGGTGCAAGCACACCCGCCGCCTGCCGGCAATCGGGATAAACCGTCCACATTTCCATGCTGTGTCCCCTTCCTGTGGATTACATCAAAGGGGTAATCCTGGAGCACTTCGAGCCAGCGAGACAGCTGACCCGAGGGCTGATTAATCTTCAGCGAATATTGCAGGGCCGCGTGGTCGGTTCAGACCGTAAACAGCCTACCGTACAAATATGGTCTATACAACTGAACAAAATAAACTATGGCCAAAAGCTCCCTCCGGGTCACACATATTCGCTGTTCCGTCGGGGACAGAACGCGACTGCCATAGGCTACCACCCTCTCAACCCCGTCGACCACCTGGGCCAGGACAGCCCCAATTCCCGTGTCGCTGGCATCGGTATCGAGCAGGAAGGGTTTCAAAAAATCCGGGTACCCCAAGGGCGGCGCATCCGCCAAGGCCGTGCGAAGCGCCGCAAAAGCCGCCTCCTCCTCCGCGCCCCAGTGAAACCTTTGGCATTTGGCGGAAAGGGCGTGCAGTGGCTTCGCAATTGTCGCAAAATCGCGGACAAACCGGCAATAGTACGATGCGAAGCCAACAAAGCTACGCACCTCCGCGACAGATGTTGGAGTCGGCCACGTCCGGACACAAGCCGTTTTATCCGGGTCCGTGGCGACACCTGACATGCTAACAATGCGTCCCAAATACTTCACCGATGGTTGTAGCAAGTGGCATTTCTGGGGTTTGAATTTCAAGCCAGCAGCACAAACTTTGACGAACACCGCCTCAAGGCGTTGCAAGTGCTCGCCAAACGTACGGCCAAAAACAATAACGTCATCTAAGTAGATTAGACAAGACTCCCACTGCAGCCCCGCCAAGACCATCTCCATGAGACGCTGGAAGGTGGCCGGGGCCGAATGGAGACCCATAGGAAGCCGATTGAACTCGAACAACCCCTGGGGCATGCGGAACGCTGTCTTGGGTCTAGAGGCCTCATCCAATGGCAATTGCCAGAAGCCGGAGAGCAAATCTAAAGTCGAAAAGAACCGCGTGCCAGAGAGGGCGTCCAGGGAATCATCCATGCGAGGCAATGGATATGCATCAGCCACCGAGATCTTGTTCAATCTATGGAAATCGACGCAGAACCAGAGACTCCCGTCCCGTTTCTTGACTAGCACAATGGGGGCACCCCAAGGGCTAGTAGATGGGGAGATGATGTCCGCCGCCAACATTTCGTCGACAGCCGAGCGGACATGATCTTTTTCCGCTGGGCTAAAGCGGTGGGAATTAAGTCGAATAGGGGCCGTGTCGCCCGTGTCTATGTGGTGGTCCAAAAGAGTAGTGCGACCCAGATCAAACTTACTTTGGCTGAACACATCGGTGAACCGCTCGATGAGGTCGCGGAGTTGCCGACGTTCCCCGGAGGTCAACGAGGCATTCTCGTCGCACAACGTGGCGATCCATGATGCGTCGGGGTCCCCGGTGCGCATCACACCCGCCACGACCCCTCCATCCGGGGCAGCGCTCTCGGGTGGAGGAGCCGGGGTCGCGTGTGCCAGGACGGCGCCGGCCGGGACTACGACCGGCAAGGGTCCTAAATTGAGGACCTGCAAAAAAAAGGTCCTGGCCCCCCGACACGGCTGTCAAGGCGCCCACCAACCCCTTCGTCCTTGAAAAGTAGCTTGACGGGGACAGGAGGATACCCGTCTCCGTGGAGCCCATTTCGAACTGGTTTGCGCAACCTAAGGGGTATCAGGATTTGTGACGCCTGTGGTACGGTCACCGGCGCTTTATTCAAGGCCCGTACACCGGCGACCAAGGGAGACAGGACGGTAGGCGATTGTAGGAATTGCAGCCGCCTCCCTGACGGCATTTCCACACAGCCCTGGTCAACGAGAATTCGGATGGGCATCCTAGACAAAAAGTCGGTCCCCAAGAGGCATGGCACTGCCAAGGTCCTGGAGACCAAAATAGGCCCAGCCAACTCAATCTCGTCAACCCGAACCGACGCTACAACGTGGCCCAAGATGCCCAAACTGCCGCCGTTCGCGGCGACACAAGCCCCGCGAACCGGCCTTAACGGGCCCACGCTGCGGGGTAGCAGCCCAAAAATGGCCTCAGAAATAATGGTGGCCGACGCCCCCGTATCCACCAGGAGGCGAACGTGCACCCCTTGCACATATCCTGCCACCGCTGAGGAGCCGGCAGCTGCCGCCACCATCCTATGCGCAAGCACATCCCAGTGGAGGGTCTGTCTAGGCCATTGAGGGGGTGATGACGATGGTGCACCCGACCCTTCGAGGACAACCCCATGACGATGGGCCCTAGCCCCGCTGGAGGCATGAGGGGCCAACCGATACTCCGCCAAGACCCCCGGGACGAACAGGTCCCAGTCTGACTGGGACGTGTTCACCTGGTGGCACAGCATGGACGTAAGGGTGCGGTTCAAGCGCTCTACCATCCCGTCTGACTGGGGGTGGTAGGGCGAGGTGTGGATTTTCTTGGTGCCAAGGAGGTCACACACCTCCTTGAGCAACCTAAACGAGAAATTCCGCCCCTGGTCAGTCAACAATTGTTCCGGCGCGCCCTTGTCAAACACGTACCCCTGGACGAAGGCCTCAGTGATAAAAGAGGCTGAGTGATCGACCAAAGGCCATGCCATGGGCCAACGTGTGAGGTACTCAACGCCCACCAAGAGGTATTTATGGCCCCGTTGGGATGCAGGGAATGGCCTCAAAATGTCGAGCGCCACGAGCTCATTAACGCGAGAAACCCGGATGGACTGCAGCGGGGCCCGGTCCCGGACAACTGGGACCTTCCTCCGCGCGCAGTCATGGCAACCCTTCAAAATCAGTGCCACGTCACCCTCAACACCAGGCCTGTAATAGTCCCGCTTAAGGGTCAATAAGGTCTTGTGGTAGCCAAGGTGCATAAGCTTCTCGTGAATGGCTCGGGTTAATTTACCACGCAGGCTAGTGGGCACAACCACACAATAGCGTTCCAATTGGGCATCCCACTTCTGACACCAGTTGTTGAGTGGTTCCGACGGACGTACTCGGAGACAGAGGTGAGTTAGGGGCTTCCGCCAGGGTTTATTAACACATATCACTATCCCTGGTTCCCTCTTCACCCTGTTACTATCCCCGTTTCTCCAGTGACCCCGCTTGCGTCACGGGGTCTCCCTTAAATAGCCTAGGAGGGGTGACGTCACGTGCACTGCCCAGCGCGTGCGACCCCACGTCCCAGTGATGTCACCGCACCGGACAGCGCACACGACGCCACCACTCTCCTCTACTCCTCTACATTTGTATGGCTTCGTGTACAAACCTTTGATGGTAGCCAGGAGGTTTGCAGAGAACCTTGGTCTCGGAAAAGACAATTTCATGAGAGCCCACCGAATTGTAGCAATGATCGGCAACGGCCGAAGAATCAGTTCTGCCGTGTTTCAGATCTGACTTGTGCTCGCGGACACAATAAGAAACATGACGTTTCGTTTCTCCAATGTAGCAATCACCACAAATGCAACTCAATTTGTAGACTCCAGGATACTGTAAGTCAGGAACGACATCCTTCATAGATGGAATCAGATCACAGGATTTTATGCACTGTACTGAATCGGACTTGGATCTTATGTTTGTTTAGAATTTTGGAGATCTTTTTGGTCACGCCTGCTATGTATGGTAACGTGATAGTTTTGGTCGGAGTTTCATGTGGCTGTTTCTGTGTGGTGGGAGAAACAGCTTGGCGGATAGTGCGGTCAGAGTATCCGTTCATCCTGAGGGCCCGATGTACATGTCTTAATTCACCGGTCAGGTGGTGTTGGTCAGAAATGCCATGGGCTCTGTGGTATAGCGTTTTGATGACAGAATTCTTTTGAGATGGGTGGTGGTGGGAATCCGGTTTCAAGTAGGAATCTGTGTGGGTGGCTTTCCTGTAGACAGAATGTCCCAAGGATCCGTCAGGCCTCCTCTCAAACAGAATATCCAAGAATGGTAGTTTACCGTCTTTCTCCACTTCCATGGTGAATCTGATGGATGGGTGTCTAGAATTGATGTGGTCCAAGAAGTGGTTCAATGCTGGGAGGCCATGTGGCCAGATGACGAAAGTGTCATCCACATACCTCTTCCACAGGGAAGGACGCAGGGTGGATGTCTGGATGGCGTCTGATTCAAACTTTTCCATGAACATGTTGGCTATAACTGGTGACAAGGGGGAGCCCATAGGGGTACCCTCATTCTATTTGTAGAAGATGCCATTCCAGGTAAAATAGGTGTTGGTGAGGCAATGCCTAACCAGCGCAGGTACATCAGAATTCAATCTATGTTGGACGACCCATCGTGTTGACGATAAACTCTCCTACGTACAAACTAGCCCGTTTTCTATCAGATACTCTGCTCCCCTTCACAGGCAAGACCTCTTCGGCAGTACTCAACTCAACCCAATTAGTCTCTATGGTTAAGGACATGGTACTATCTCCTGATGACATCCTCGTCAGCTTTGATGTAGTATCTTTGTTTACGAAAATCCCAGTACCGGACACCCTAACAATAATTGAGGATTTAGTCCAACATTGATTGAATTCTGATGTACCTGCGCTGGTTAGGCATTGCCTCACCAACACCTATTTTACCTGGAATGGCACCTTCTACAAACAGAATGAGGGTACCCCTATGGGCTCCCCCTTGTCACCAGTTATAGCCAACATGTTCATGGAAAAGTTTGAATCAGACGCCATCCAGACATCTACCCTGCGTCCTTCCCTGTGGAAGAGGTATGTGGATGACACTTTCGTCATCTGGCCACATGGCCTCCCAGCATTGAACCACTTCTTGGACCACATCAATTCTAGACACCCATCCATCAGATTCACCATGGAAGTGGAGAAAGACGGTAAACTACCATTCTTGGATATTCTGTTTGAGAGGAGGCCTGACGGATCCTTGGGACATTCTGTCTACAGGAAAGCCACCCACACAGATTCCTACTTGAAACCGGATTCCCACCACCACCCATCTCAAAAGAATTCTCTCATCAAAACGCTATACCACAGAGCCCATGGCATTTCTGACCAACACCACCTGACCGGTGAATTAAGACATGTACATCGGGCCCTCAGGATGAACGGATACTCTGACCGCACTATCCGCCAAGCTGTTTCTCCCACCACACAGAAACAGCCACATGAAACTCCGACCAAAACTATCACGAACCATACATAACAGGCGTGACCAAAAATATCTCCAAAATTCTAAACAAACATAAGATCCAAGTCCGATTCAGTACAGTGCATAAAATCCGTGATCTGATTCCATCTGTGAAGGATGTCGTTCCTGACTTACAGTATCCTGGAGTCTACAAATTGAGTTGCATTTGTGGTGATTGCTACATTGGAGAAACGAAACGTCATGTTTCTGATCGTGTCCGCGAGCACAAGTCAGATCTGAAACACGGCAGAACTGATTCTTCGGCCGTTGCCGATCATTGCTACAACTCGGTGGGCTCTCATGAAATTGTCTTTTCCGAGACCAAGGTTCTCTGCAAACCTCCTGGCTACCATCAAAGGTTTGTACACGAAGCCATACAAATATACAAACACAGACATAATTTCAACCGTGATGATGGGTACAAACTTAGTAATCATTGGAAAGATGTTATCAACCACGTAAAAAAAACTTAATTACACATTTTTGGACCATCTTATCTGACAGGCACTAGTCTACTTTACTTTACCGAGTGTTAACATCCCCAGTGTTTAACAGTACTCTCTTCATTGTTCAGCCAGCACTGGTATAAACATGAGCATTTTCGTTCTTTTCTATCATGTGTATCAACAGGTGATTGTACACACACATGTCCACGTACACTTGCACCCCACACTCTCTTTTGGCCTCTCCTCCCCCTCTCTGTCCAATGCGTTGGCGTGTGCAGCAGTAGTTGCTTGCGCACAACCACGTCCACGCCGCCGACTCCCGTGTACCACGTCGCCCATCCTTTTGGCCCCGCGCCCCCTCCCCCTCCCGATGCGTTCTGCGTGGCACTTCGTGCCGTCTTTGAGCCCCGCCCCCTCCCTCCCGATACGTTCCATTCATTGGCTACCACATTCTGATGAGCTCCCCCCCCCTCTCCTCCCCCCTCAACTTGCTTTTAAGGGATTACATCTTGAATCATTGCCTCACTTGATGCAGCAAATCTGGCTGTGACGGTCCCACCAGATGACGGAGACTTGTGTTGCCTCCGAAACGTCGTGATTTTAATTTTATTTTACTTTAATTTTTTTTTTTTACCTACGTGACTTTACCGAAAAAACCTAAGAATACAAAAACTGATGCCAGATTTGGAATCAGCACCCCAAAATTACCTTAAAACCGTTGGAATACCTTATGCCAGAAAAAGAGTGTTGACCAGTGTTATCAGAGTACGGTTTTTTGTTTGCATTCTGACCACAAGTATTGTGGTTAGTGCAGACGTGATTCCTTGTAAAAGGTTTCAGTTTGGTGTTTTAACATCTTAACATAACCTGTTTTGTTGCCAGCACAAAGGGGAAAACCTATTCTCATATTTTGCTACTGGAAAATGAGGTCCCATGGTGAGACAGATTAATACGTAAAAAAATATACAAAACATTACGAACTAGAAAGTATAGTAAAAAGCGTAACAACTACACAATCAGTGCATCCTGATTTAAAACCAATCTGGAGATGGTTACGTTTTAAGATGTCGTTTTAAACATTCACCGATTCTGATTCACTCAGATCCTCCAGCAAGCCGTTCCAAAGGCGAGGATCAGAGACTGCTGAAGGCTGACCTCCCCATACGTTGTAGTCCCTGACCTTTGGCACGACCAGTTGCCCTGAGGGATCTACTGGGCTCATTCCTTAAAAACGTGTCACGCGTTTCGTAAGGTGCCAGTCCATTTAGTGACTTAAAAACCAATGAAATAATCTTTAAATCAATTCTAAAGCTCTACAAGCAGCCAGTGTGTCATCATCGTCATCATCATCACCACGTGGAAATTCATAGCAGCAGCTGAATACTCTCTCTAAGCCATATCCGAGGCAGCAATTTCGAAGCCAAAAGCCACCGACCGGATGTGACGTCACAATGCTCCCACATTGTGACGTCACCGAAAGATAAGATCTGCCACCATTAAGCAATTGGTAATTAAATATTTAAAAAAAGAAAATTCCTAAAAAGTGGAAAATTTTGGGAAAAAAAATTCACGAAAATAAATTGTCACGCACAACGAGTCTGTGTGCAAAATGTCAGCTCGATTGGATCACGGGAAGTGGGTTAAAAACGACCGAAAGATTTGCATGGTCGTAAGCGCGCAAGCAAGCAAGTGAACTTAATATAAAGGATTAAAAAATTAACCCGTAAAAACAAAGTTTTTCACTATAAATCCTTTATATGCGTGGCGGCTAGAGTCCTCTCGTCCTCTGGCTTGAGATGGCTGCCACCTATGGGTCAGATGATTGTGTGCCACCATTAAGCAATTGGTAATTAAATAAATAAAAATTGTCATAAAAAGTGTAACATTTAGAAAAAAAATTTCACGAAAATCAATTTTCACGCACAACGAGTCGGTATGCAAAATGTCAGCTCGATTGGATCACGGGAAGTGGGTTAAAAAACGACCGAAAGATTTGCACGGTCGTAAGCGCGCAAGCGCGCAAGCACGCAAGCAAGTGAACTTAATATAAAGGATTTTTAAAACGACAACCTCGGAACGCCGATTCACTCCTTGCCCACGACCATCACTCGGTCGACCGGGCGCACCATCTCAACCCTTCGGCGAAAGATTCTTGCCAGGCTCGCCCTGATCTCGGCCGTGCGCAGGCCGTAGATCACCGGGTTGATGGCGGGCGGCACGATCTGGTAGAGCGACAGCAGCGGCGATCGCAGCTCGCGCGGCATCTCGGCGAACAGCCGCAGGCCGCTCGCCACCGTGAAGAGCAGCGACGCGAAGAAGACGACCAGCACGGCGAGGTGGGTGACGCACGTGCGCAGCGCCTTGGCTCGCCCGCCCCGCAGTGCCGGCCTCCGGCACTCGAGCAGGATGAGGACGTATGCGAGCGCCACGGCGCACAGCGGCGCGAACACAGTGAACACGGCGGTGACGAGGCCGTACAGCGAGTTGGCAGAGGTGTCGCCATGCGACAGGTTGCTCAGCGCCAGGAAGTCGCAGCTCGGGTAGAGGAGCACTAGGGGGTCACGGTAGGGCAGCCGCAGGATCAGCGCCAGGTTGCCGGCGACCAGCAGCGCCGACACGGCCGCCAGGGCCGCCGCCACGCCGAGCGCCCGAGCGTTGGTGACGAGGCGGCGGTAGGCGAGAGGCCGGCAGACGGCCAGGCAGCGGTCGATGGCCATTGCGGCGAGCAGGTAGCCCTGGACGCGCAGGGACACGTGGATGAAGCACATCTGGGCGAGGCACTCGCCCATGGCGATGGAGCCGCCCCAGGCGAGGTCGCGCATGATGCGCGGTAGCACGGCGGTGCTCTCGGCGACGTCGGCGACTGCGAGGCAGCCCATGAGGACGTACATGGGCTTGTGGAGGCGGGCGTCGCGGTGGATGGCGTAGGCCAACAGCGGGTTGCCCGTCACCGTCACGGCGTAGATGGCGAGCACGGAGGCGAAGGCGGCGGCGCGGAGGGCAGGCGGCTCGCGGAAGAGCGTCGCGATGAAGATGGCGCCCGGCGAGACCAGCGACGAGTTTCGGGAGGGGGAGGGATCCATGGCGGCCGCTTTGGGGGGCCTGGGGTTTGCTGGGACGCGAGGAGGTCTAGGGAGGGAGGTCCCTTGGATGAGGGGGGTGTATGGAAAACGAAACATTCATGCGCAGGATAGGTTTCCCGATAGGGGAGTTTTCATGAAGACGGCACGGATGGTGGTCAAGGACCCACACAGATATGGGTTCAACCGGCAGGAGATCTACTGGTTGAAGGCAATAATGACCAAGGTGAAAAAACTACCGCCCCCCCCCCTCACCAGGGGAGGAGGGTGTGGATGAGCAAGGGGGGCCCTGCCAGGCAAAGGGGCATCAGAGCCCGGACTGACAGAGCGCATCGGACACTGGCTGTGGGGCGGTGGCAATGTTGTGCGGATGGTGTGTGGTGATTGTGGTGCCGACGCTGCCGACGTTGGGCCGGTGTTGTTTTTGTTTTGCTATAAAGGCTCGTGCATCGGAAAACTGCAGCGCAATTGCCGCTGGTGAATAACATTTATAAAAGTCAAAAAAAATAAAGAGAGGGAGGGAATTCTTTCGCACAACGTGGAGTCAACCGTGCTATGTGTGTGCGTGTGTTGAACTTCTCTCGCACGGTACATATCCAACCGTTCTATCTGTGTGTGTGTGTTGAAATTATCTCGCACCGTACGTAGCCAACCGTGCTGTGTGTGTGTTGAAATTCTCTCGCACCGTACGTAGCCAACCGTGCAATGTGTGTGTGTGTTGAAATTCTCTCGCACCGTACGTAGCCAACCGTGCTAATGTGTGTGTGTGTTGAAATTCTCTCGCACCGTACGTATCCAACTGTGCAATGTGTGTGTTGAAATTCTCTCACACGGTACGTATCCAACCGTGCCAACCGAGTGCTGGCGAAGGACGCTAGGGCGGCGGCGAGCCATGCGGCTAAAGGCCTTCGACACCCCGGTGGGTCGACAACGCCGGTCGCCGGGATTGGTGGTGCCACGTTGGGGCGTCCTCAACATCGCTCGCACCCCGCATCGCAGTCCAAGTGCCGTCCACTTTGACATGACAAGTGACCTCGTAGACCGCTCGCTGCGTCGAGTGGACCGCAAAGCTCCCTGCTGCTGATCTAGTGGGTTAACTCGACGGGTTGGTCGCAATGCTATTGGCAAGCTACTCTGATGCTTGGTGTCTGTCTGGTGATTTCCTGCTACTGAGGACTCCGAGCTCACTCACTCACGCACTCACCCACTCACTCACCCACCCACTTACCCACTCACCCACTTACCCATTCACTGAACTACCCACCGACTTACCCACGCACTCACCCACTCGCTCACTCATTCACCCACTCACGCACCCACTCAACCTCTCACTCACCCATCGACTGACCCACGCACTCACTCACTCACCAACTCACCCACCCACTCACCCACTCACCCACCAACTCACCCACCCACTCACTCATTCAAGCACTCACCAAATCACCCACACACCAACCCACCCACTCACCCACTCACGCACCCACTCACTTACTCGCTCACCCGCATACTCACCCACCCACTCAGCCACCCACTCACTCGCTCATCCACCAACTCATTCACTTATTCACCCACTCACCTACTCGCTCACCCACTCACCCATTCACTCACTCATCCACTCACTCATTCACCCACTCACTCACCCACTCACCTACTCACTCGCCCATCTACCCACTCACCCACCCACGCACGCACCCACCTACTCACCCACTTACTCACCCACCGAGGTGACTGAGTAGGTGAGCTTCAAAGTGAGTGGGTGAGTGAGTCGGTGAGTGCTCCAGTGAGCGGGTGAGCGAGTGGGTGAGTGAGTGAGTGGGTGAATGAGTGGGTGATTGAGGGAGTGAGTGAAAGGGTAAGTGAGTAGGTGAGTTTGAGAGTGAGTGAGCGGGTAATTGAAGGAGTGAGTGAGAAGGTGAGTGAGTTTCAGAGGAAGTCGGTGAGTAAGTGGGTGATTTTGTCAGTGAGTAGATGAGTGGGCGAGAAAGCTGGTGAGCGAGTGGGTGAGTGAGTGTGTGATTGAGTAAGTGGGTGAGTGAGTGGGTGACTGAGTGGGTGATTGAGTGAGTGGGTGAGTGAGTGAGTGGGTGAGTGGGTGAGTGAGTGGGTGAGTTGGTGCGTTGTTCCATTCACTCACCCACTCACCCACCCACTCACACATTCACCCACCCACTCACACACGTATTCTCTTACACACCCGATCACCCTGGTGAGTATTTGGATTTGAATCGTGGCAAGGCCGCCACGTGTGAGTGAGTGAGCTCGGAGTCCTCAGTAGCCACACAAACAACAGCCAACAACAACAATCAACAACAACCAACCAACAACCAACCAACAACAACCAACAACATCAACCAACAACCAACCAACAACAACCAAAAACAAACCAACAACATCAACCAACAACCAACCAACAACAACCAACAACCACCACCAACAACATCAACCACCAACAACCAACCAACAACAACCACCAATCAACTACCAACCAACTACCAACCAACAACAATCACCAACAACAACCAAACAACAACCAACAACCAACCAACAACAATCAACAACATCAACCAACAACAACTTCACCCAACGGCGGTGAGATCCGCATCCGATTCCTTACCAAGAGATGGGCACCGGTCAGTTCGGAGGTGGTTAGTGGGGCGAAGGGGGTTAACAGACGACGTAGAGAAGTGACTTCTTCTTGGGAGACCAACGAGCAATTGTCGGAGCACTTCGAGTCGGCGTGTTCAACGCGCAGACACCACGCGCCTGGAGAGGGAGGTGGACAGACAGGCAGACAGACAGACAGACAGGCAGGCAGACAGACAGGCAGACAGGCAGGCAGACAGACAGGCAGACAGACAGATAGGCAGACAGACAGGCAGACAGATAGGCAGACAGACAGACAGACAGACAGGCAGACAGACAGGCAGACAGACAGGCAGGCAGGCAGGCAGACAGACAGATAGGCAAACAGGCAGACAGACAGACAGAAAGAGAGGCAGACAGACAGGCAGACAGACAGACACGCAGACAGACAGACAGACAGACACGCAGACAGACAGGCAGACAGACAGGCAGACTGACAGGCAGGCAGAAAGATAGGCAGACCGACAGGCAGACAGACAGACAGACAGACAGACAGACAGACAGGCAGACAGACAGATAGACAGTCAGACAGATAGACAGAGTGTCAGACAGACAGACCGGCAGGCAGACAGACAGATAGGCAGTCAGACAGACAGACCGGCAGGCAGGCAGACAGACAGACAGACAGAGGTGCGCTCCCTGCGTCTCTCTCCTGTCTCTCCTCCTCTCTCTATTTATTCTCGTCGTGTTTTGGAAGCGGACTCCTCTTGATGTTCCCGTGGGAGAGAGAGGGAGAGGTGGGGTGGGTCGGGGAGGAGGTGGTGGAGGGGGTGGTGGAGGGGGTTGGAGGGGTGGAGGGGGTGAAGAAGGTAGAGGGAGTGAGGGTCGTGCAGGTGGTGGAGGTAGTGGAAGTAGTGGAGGTGATGGAGGGTGAAGGTGGTGGAGGAGCTGGAGCTGGTGGTGGAGGAAGTGGAGGTGATGGAGGTGGTGGAGGTGGTGGAGGTATTGGAGCTGGTGGTGGTGGATGCGGTGAAAGAGAGGGTGGCAGTGGTGGAGGCGGTGGAGGTAGTGGAGGTGGTTGAGGTGGAAGAGGTGGAAGAGGTGGTGGAGGTGGTGAAGGCGATGGAGGTAGTGGAGGTGGTTGAGGCGGTGACGGCGATGGAGGTGGTGGAGGCGGAAGAGGTGGTGGAGGTAGTGAAGGCGATGGAGGTGGTGGAGATGGTAGAGGTGGTGAAGATGATGGAGGTAGTGAAGGCGATGGAGGTGGTGGAGATGGTAGAGGTGGTGAAGATGATGGAGCTGGTGGAGGCGGTGGAGGCGATGGAGGTGGTGGAGGTGACGGGAGGGTGCAGTAGGAGGAGCTGGGGCGGGTGGAGGGAGCTTTGAGTCACCGCATCCAAGAAGTCTCAGAGCATCACAACCCACGGGAACATCTTAAAATACTCGACCTGCTCCGTTGCGCCGCGCGCGCCTCATTATGGGATGGGCTTGACGCATCGTCGCTTCTCCTTGGTGACACAGCGCGGTGTCTGGAGAGGGTCCAACGCCCGTGCCTCTCCCCCGTGATGACCACCCACTCACCTACTCGCTCACCCACTCACCAATTTACTCACTCATCCACTCACTTATTCAGCCACTCACTCACGCACCCACCTATTCACCCACTCACTCACCTACTCACTCACCTACTCACTCGCCCACTCACTCACCTACTCACTCACTCACTCACCTACTCACTCACCTACTCACTCGCCCACCTACTCACCCACTCACCCACCGAATTACCCACCCACTCACCCACTCACTCGCCCACCTACCCACCCACTCACGCACCCACCTACTCATCCACTCACTCACCCACCGACTCACCCACCCATTTACCCACTCACTCAGTCACCCACTCACCTACTCACTCGCCCATCTACTCACCCACCCACTCACCTACTCACTCGCCCACCTACTCATCCACTCACTCAGTCACCCACTCACCTACTCACTCGCCCACTCACCAATTTACTCACTCATCCACTCACTCATTCACCCACTCACTCACGCACCCACCCACCCACCTATTCACACACTCATTCACCCACCTACTCACCCACTCACTCACCCACCGAATCACCCACCCACTCACCCACTCACTCAGTCACCCACTCACCTACTCACTCACCCACCCACCCACTCACTCACCCACCGACTCACCCACCCACTCACCCACTCACCCACCCACTCACGCACCCACCTACTCACCCACTCACTCATTCACCCACCCACTCACTCAACCACCGATTCACCCACCGACTCACCCACACACAGCGTTGGCCGTTTGTGCCCCCCCCCCCCCCACACACACAAAAACTATTTTTTTCAACATACATGTTTAACTAAACTAAAGTATTCTTTTGGGTCTTTCGGTAAAGTCACGTAGATAGGTTCAAAGAAAAGAAGAAAACAAATAACAAAAAAGCGAAGACGTTTCGATCGCAAAGCAAGCGGGCAAAGGGGATGATGACGAACGCTTTTGTTGCGATCGAAACATCGTAGTTTTTTGTTATTTTTTTGTTATTTTATCATCATTGTTATTTTATTGTTATTTTATCGTCGTCATCATCGTCATCATCGTCGCCATCATCGTCATCGTCATCACCGTCGTCATCATCATCGTCATCATCGTCGTCATCGTCGTCATCATCATCATCGCCATCAGCGTCGTCATCATCGTCGTCGTCGTCACCATCGTCGTCGTCGTCACGGGGAAATGTCTAGCAGTAGACAAACTCTCGAGAAGGCGTCGATGTCCATCCTGGGATAGAGAGCCGGAGGACCCGGAGACGAATATCCAAGCGGCCACGGGAAGCGATCGAGAAACACAGAGAGAGAGACACAGAGAGACACAGAGACAGAGAGAGACAGAGACAGACAGAGAGACAGAGAGAGACAGAGAGACAGAGAGAGACAGAGAGACACAGAGACAGTGAGACAGAGAGACACAAAGACAGAGAGACACAGAGAGGCACAAAGACAGAGAGACACAGACACAGAGAGAGAGACAGAGAGACACAGAGAGAGAGAGACACAGAGACAGAGAGAGACAGAGAGAGACAGAGAGACACAGAGACACAGACTTTTTGACTTTTAGGGCAACTTTATTACCCCCAGCGGCAATTGCGCTGGAGTCATTTTCAAATTTTGCGAGCCCTAGCGGCAGGAAACAAAAACACCGGCACATTGCGCCACATTCCGACGCGCAGCGCCAGTACCGCGTCGCTGTCTTCCGCCGCCCACCGAGGCCCACCCGTTTAAATGGTGAAAGTCAGCCCGCCGTCTGACACGGTGCAGAGGGCCTGACCGGCCCCCCACCTTTCGCAGAAAACGGCGTGATTATCTCCCGCGTGTACATAGTACGCGTGCTCCAGTTGGAGTCGCGCCTTGACGAGTCCACGCATCGTCGCCACCGCCGAGCAGCCGGCATCCAACGCACCGGCCAGTTTTTTCTTACGGGTCTTGTATATAGCCATTTTGGCCTGGGCACAAATGAAATTCACAAGGTCATGGCGCTTGTTCGGTAAGTACGGCACCCCGTACACAAACCAGCTCCTCTGGAAGCCCATCCCCAGTTTCCTTGAGATGTCTCCCAGGAGCCGGAACAGCGGGGACAGCCGTGCACACCCCATGTACTGGTGTGCCAGGTCCTCTTTTGCGCCGCAGAAAGCGCATTGGTCAGACGCCCCCGGGGTGACTTTGTTCTGCCACGCTGCCGAGGGCAGCGTCCAGTGGAGCAGCCTCCACTGTAGGTCCCCGCAGCGCTTGGTGATGGGGGGCTTGTACAGGCGGCTCCACTGGGGGGTGGCCGCGCCCGACGGTGCCAAGGCGCTCCTCCACCTGGTGTCCGGGAGTTCCGCCAGCTCCCGGCAGCGCAGCGCCTTCACGCTGCACGCGTACAGCGCTCCCTTCAGCGCGCCCCGAAAGGTCATGCTCTGGCAGCTCCCGAGTTTTAACAGTTTGCCGGAGACATCTCGCCCGGTGGGCTGGGCACAGGTGAAACGCAATTCAGGGAAGGGAGGGGGGGAGGCGCCGTCTTCGGGCGCCTCCAGCCGCAGCCGCAGCTCCCGCATCGCCGCGAGCGCCGCCCGCGGCAGCTTCTCCCCGGCCAGCACGGTGCGGAGTCCGGCGGCACCGCTGACGTCGGCCGCGGATCTCCACGCCGGGTGCCGGTCGCGGTCCCGCACCAAGTCCCCCACCGCTCGTATCCCCGCCGAGGTGAAACGGCGGGCCAGCGTCACTTCGTCCCGGATCTCGGCTAAGCGGCCGTTGATGAACAGTGGCTCGTGCAGGAACTGCTCAAGCGTGCATTGCAGTCCTCCTCTGTCCCAGGCTAGACTGCGCCACGCGTCCAGGAGGCTCCGGTGGATGGCCGGCAGCCCCACGTAGTCGACCCGGGCCAGATCCAGCAAGAAGATCTCTCTTCCGTAGCCCAGGCTGCCCCCGGCACCTCTCAGCAAGGCTAGGGTGGGTGCCACCCAGGGCAGGGTCTCCTTGCCGTACAGCAACCGCTGCACGGTTTGCAGTCTGAATGTCATAATCCTGGCGTGGACGTCAACCAGGCCCTGGCCGCCCTCGCCCACTGGTAGGTGGAGGACTCCCGGCCTCATCCAGTGTTTCCCTTGCCACACAAAACGGGTGCGCGAGAGGGCTGCTCCCCCGAGTCACCACTCCGGGGGCTGGAGAGCTTTCACCCTTTGCCACAGCACCGTGGCCGCCAAGTTGTTTCCTACCAGCACCCGCCCCCTGAAGGACATCGCCGGGGCTAGGCGCGCCCATGCCGCCAGTTTCGCCTCGAAACGGTCCCCCAGTTCGGGCGAGTTTCGCTGGGCGACGTGGGGCCTTCCGAGGTGGACGCCCAGGTACTTGACGCCGTCGGCCTGCCAGGCGACACCCCCTGGGAGGAGCACCGGGCACGCGGCGCCCTGCGGCCCTAGGCGCAGAGCCGAGGTCTTCGCCCAATTGATCTTGGCCCCGGACGCCGCCTCGTAGGTCTCCACCGCCCGACCCAGTGCAGCTACGTCATGCGTGTCCGTGGCAACCACGCACAGGTCGTCCGCGTATGCCAATACCTTGATGACCGCCTCCTCGGGACCCGGCACCCTGTACCCCGACAGGGAGAGCTTGAGGCGGCGCATGAGGGGCTCAATGACCAGGGCGTAGAGGAGGCCCGACAGCGGGCACCCCTGCCTGACTCCACTCGCCACGGGAAAAGGGGCGCCGAGCTGCTGATTGATCTTCAGCAGGCTCGACGCACCCGCGTACAGGAGCCGCACGTGCGACCTGAAATCCGGCCCAAACCCTGACGTGGCGAGCAGTTTTTCCAGGAAGGGATAGCTGACCCGGTCGAAGGCCTTCTCCTGGTCGAGGAAGAGGAGGCCCAAGTCTGTGCCGTCCCTCTCCGCCAGTGCGATCACGTCCCTGACCGTGCTTACGTTGTCGTGCAAGCATCGGCCAGGGATGCAGTAAGTTTGTTCGGGTGAAACAAGCTGGCCCACCACCGACTTGAGGCGGTTGGCCAGCGCCTTCGCAAAGATTTTGTAGTCGGCGCACAGAAGAGAAACCGGCCGCCAGTTCTCGATGCGGCGCAGGTCTCCCTTCTTGGGCAGCAGGGTGACGACGGCCCTCCGGCAGCTCTGCGAGAGCACCCCCCTCCGCAGGCTCTCCGCAAAGACCTCCAGCAGGTGCGGCGCGAGGTCATCCCAGAAGGTTGTGTAAAATTCGGCCGGCAGGCCGTCGATTCCTGGGGCTTTGTCCGGTCGCCAACCCTCTCGCCGCAGTGCGGAGCTCCTCTCCTGTGATGGGGCCCTCCGTGCGCTCGATCCCGGAATCCGCCAGGATGGGGCATCCGTCGAGTAGCTCCCGGGCCGCTTCTTCGTCCGTGTCAACACCTCGGAAAAGTGTGGCGTAGTAGTCCCGTGCGAGCCTGGCGATCTCCCTTTCTGCCGTGACAGTCCGCCCCCCCCCCCCCCCCCGGTCTGCAGACACGGGATGCTGCGGCTCTTGTTGTTGTGTTTGCTGGGCTCGCGATTCAGGCCGAAGAAAAATTTAGAGGGGGAGTCCATGTGGGCAAGGTGTTGCATTCGTTGTTGCACGTACGACCCGGCTGCTTGCCGGTCCGTGACAGCTCTAAACAGCTGCTGCTTCTCCAGCAGCGCCGTGCCTGCCTCGGCGCGAACGTCGCGAGAGGCCCCAAGTTCCGCCTCCAGGAGCAGCAGCTCGTCCCTCAGCCGGCCCGCCGCACCCCCGTTGGCGATGGCGTGCTGGCTCCGGACCTGCATGCACAGTGCCCTCGTCTGCGCCTTCACGTGCTCCCACCACGTCAGGGCGCAGTGTGAGCTCTTTCTGGCCGCCACCCACTGAGCCCAGCAAGCCCTGAAAGTCTTCTTGAAGGCCGCGTCTTCGAGCAGCCTCAGGTCGAGCTTCCAGTACGCGCTGCCGCGCCTCTCCCGAGGGACATGCAGCCGCACGGTGACCAGGTGGTGGTCCGAGAAACCGGCTGGGATGATCTTACATGCGCCGGTCCGGTTGGCGCTTGCGGCACTGACGTAAAAACGATCCAACCTGGCGAGGCAGATTTTCCCCCGGTAATCACAGCGGCTCCACGTGTACTGCCGCTGCATTGGCCGGCGTAGTCGCCACACGTCCAGCAGCCCCCGCCTTCGCACAACGTCGGCCAGCGGCCGCGCGGACTCCGGGTGGGGTTCTGCGCCATTTCGGTCAAGGGCCGGGTCGAGCGTGCAGTTGAAGTCACCTCCTATGAGGGTCAGCACGTCGCCCGCGTCAGCCGCCTCCAGGGTGTCTCGCAATGCGCCGGCGAAGAAGAGCCCCCTTCCGTGACTTTTACTTGGCGCGTACACATTAACACACACCATCCTGGTGCCATTAATCACAAAGCGCACCTCAATCAAGTGTCCTTTCACTACTTCTTTAAAGACAACGTCTTGAGGGGCAAAGTCCGGGGCGAACATGAACGCGACCCCTGCCCGGTTCTCCTCGCCATTGCTGAAGAAGGCTGTCGCCGGGCTTGTAGAGCGCCGTCGAAGTGGGTCTCTTGTAGGAAGGCCACGTCGATCTTGTTATCCTTCAAGAGACAGCACACGCGATGCCATCGTTTATCGCCGCGGGCGCTGTTACAGTTCAACGAGGCTGCCTTGACTCCAGATGCCATCGCACCGAGCGGTGGTGGTGATAGCAACGCCATCGGAGTGTTATGGAGGGGGGATTGAGTTCTTCCTGACCCTGCTTATCATCTTTTTCAGCCGGTAGATCGCCTGCGGGCTGAAACCAAATTTCTCCGGATCTTGTGTCACTGATTGGGCCGTCGTCAGGAAACCCAGCCCGTCGGGGAACGAGTCCTGAACCACGACATTGCGTCGGTTGAAGGCTGCTTTCATGAAGAGGAGGAGGTTTTCGGGCGTGCACTCCTCCATCTTCCCTAAACCCTCCAAGGTGACAACGCCGACGTTGTCATCGACATCCAACCCCACCTCCGGCTCTGATCCCGACCCCGACTCCGACGGCGACGGCTCGTCGCCAAAATCTTCGTCGACGCGGGCCTCTGCTGCCGTCTCTCCCGACACGTGCAGAGCTGGGGTCCCATCAGGCTCGGGCTCAAGTCCCGGGAGAGACCCCCCTTCCTCGGGTTCCTCGGTCATCACCCCGCTGGTCGTCGGGCCGGGCGAAGAGGTGCCCCCGTGCACCGCGGCGCCGCCTGGCACGTCAGTGGCGCCGGGGGTGCCCGGTGGCTCCCCCCTCCTTCTCCTCCTCCGCCAGGGCGGGTGAGGCCAGGTCCGGGTCCGGCGGTCGGGCCTCCAGTTCGGCCGCATCCGGCGCATCCGGTGGGTGCGCCTCGCTGGTGGTGGCGGTGGTGGTGGTGGTGTCCATAGCTTCCCCTCCCGCCACACCCGGGCGGCTGACCACCTCTTTAGTGGCGGCTGCCGTGGCCGCCCTCTTGAGCTGAGCGCTCGCGCGCCTGTCCGCTCTCCCCCTCTTCCGCGACCTGACGATGGTAAAGCCTTCGTCTTTGTCGCCGTCGCTGACGTTGTTTCCACGCTCCCAGGCGCGAAGTCAGCGCGGTCGCGCTTCAGCCGCGGCCGTTGCTCCTGCTGGACCTGCTGCTGCGGCTGCTGCTGCGGCTGCTGCTGCTGCTGCTGCTGCGGCATCTTCTGCGGCTGCTGTTCCTGTTGCGGCTGCTGCCGCTGCTGCACCCGCGGCTGCTGCTGCTGCGGCTGTGGCAGCTGCTGCGGCTGCCGCTGCCCCTTCGGCTGCTGCTGCTGCGCCTGCGGCTGCTGCTGCGGCTGCTGTTTCTGTTGCTGTGGCTGCGGCACCGGCGCCCGCTGCGTGGTGCTTTCTTTGGCAGGCCACGCCCCCCCCTCCTTCACTTTGGTTGGGCAGCTCCCCCTCGTGTGGCCGAAGCCGCCGCACCCAAAACAGCGCGGCGCCGCCGTTGATAAGTACACAGTGTGTACACGACCACCGATGGTATGTTTCATGGTTACGTCCAGTTCGGTGTTTCCGCCTTTTAGTATTATGAAGGCCTGCCGCTGGCCCGACATGATACGTTTCATTGCCGGGTTCCGTGTCCGCATTGGTAGCCAGACAATGCGGGAGACCACCACTCCCCATCGCTGGAGGTCTTTCATCAGTTCGGTGCTCCTGAGGTAGGGCGGCGCGCCGGAGATGGTGACCTTCATCGCCGGCGTGGATAGGGGGTGCACTGTACGAACAGCCTCCCCTCTCCCCCGACGTTGAGCCCCGCCTCCACAATGCGCGCCGCTCCCTCCACCCTAGCCACATAGACCGCGTAGCCGCGGTTCTCCCGCCGGATGACCCGGATGGCCGCCAGGCCGACGTGCTCGGCCACCGCGGCGGCGATGTCGTCGGGCGGGGTCTCCGGTGGAGGGAAACAAATGAAGCCATGTTCGTCTGTCAGGGCTTCGAGGTGCTCGTGCTGTGCCATTTTTTCTGTGTGGCCACAGCACTAAAGCACTAGTAAACAAAAAATATGTAAAAAAATGCCGAGAAAAAAATAAAAATAAAAGCAGCGAGGTGGAGGGAGACGAAGAAAGTCCCCTCCCTCCCTCCGGGGGGGGGGGGGGGGGGAAGCGAGAGACAAAGAGAGACAGAGAGAGAGACGCACGACAGAGAGAGACACACACAGCGAGAGGAACACAAAGAGAGAGACGCAGAGAGAGAGACACGGAGGGAGATAAAGGCCACACACAACACAGACACCGCGAGGTGTACAGAGGGGGGGGACACAGAGGAGAGGGAGACACGGAGGGGGGGGGAGAGACAGAAAGAGACACGGAGGGAGGGAGAGACACACAGAGACAAACACCGAGAGGGGCACAGAAGGAGAGAGACACAGAGAGAGACACCGAGAGAGAGAGAGCCACACACATTGAGAGAGACACAGAAAGAGAGACACAGAGAGAGAGAGGGGGGGAGGAGGAAAGAGGCAGCCACAGCAGGCCCAAGGCTGCTCGACCAGCACACCCTGGGCGTGGTGCCGTAGGGACGGAGGAAAAACACACAAAACAAATAAAACCAGCACCACGTGAAGGAAAATGAGTACTCACAGTGAAGGGAAGAAAAAGTTGTTGAGCACAACGACTCAATAAAAGAAAAAAACAGCGGGGTAAAGCGTCTATAAACGCGTCCACGCTCTCTCAGGCTCTTACCTGAGCCCAGGCCTCCATCCACACACCTGTAGGAGCGGGAGCAAACGGCTTTTGCGACCGCACCCTACGGTGGCTGAGAGAGAGACAGAGAGACACAGAGACAGAGAGACAGACAGAGACAGAGAGACACAGAGAGACACAGAGACAGAGAGACGCAAAGACAGAGAGACACAGACACAGAGAGAGAGACAGAGAGAGAGAGACAGAGAGACAGACAGAGACAGAGAGACACAGAGACAGAGAGACACAGAGAGACGCAAAGACAGAGAGACACAGACACAGAGAGAGAGACAGAGAGAGACAGAGAGACACAGAGACAGAGAGACAGACAGAGACAGAGAGACACAGAGAGACACAGAGAGAGAGAGAGACAGAGAGACACAAGCAATCTCCACTTTAACGGCCATAGCACGATGTAACACGATCTTTGTCCCTAAGTAGTAAGTGTCATGTTCTAATTGCTGATGCTTCAAAAGTATACAAAATGGCGATTATCATTCCCCCCCGACTCACCAACATGACGTCACTCCTCATGGAGCACCTCCCCCTCATTAATATTCATGAGCGGGTGACGTCACTCCACATGGAGCACCTCCCCCTCATTAATATTCATGAGCGGGTGACGTCACTCCACATGGAGCACCTCCCCCTCATTAATATTCATGAGCGGGTGACGTCACTCCACATGGAGCACCCCCCCACCCCACCTCATTAATATTCATGAGCGGGTGACGTCACTACAAATGGAGCACCCCCCCCCCTCATTAATATTCATGAGCGGATGACGTCACTACAAATGGAGCACCCCCATCCCTCATTAATATTCATGAGCGGGTGACGTCACTCCTCATGGAGCACCCCACCCCCCCTCATTAATATTCATGAGCGGATGACGTCACTCCACATGGAGCACCCCCCCCTCATTAATATTCATGAGCGGGTGACGTCACTACAAATGGAGCACCCACCTCTTCATTAATCATGAGCCTGACAGTTTCGTAATCGTGGGTTGCCCAGCGGCCCCTAGGGGGGGGGGGTAGGGAGTGGCTTTATGAATTGTCGCAAGTTAATTCGATTATCGGAAACGAGAGGGCAAAACAACAGCTGTCGTTCGCTCGCTCACTCGCTCGCTCGGCTGTCTGCTGCCCCCGGCGTAATTGAGTCGTGGCGATAATTATTCATTAGCCGGTGCCACACGCCGCCGATTCGCTTAGGGGTGGGGTGGGTGGAGTGGTGGTGGTGGGGGGGGGTCGGGTAAGGGAAGAGGTGGGATGGATGGATGGTGGAGAGGGGAGAGATGAGGTGAGGTGGGAGGAGGATTGGGTTTGGGTAAGTGAAGAGGTGGGATGGATGAATAGAGGAGACGGGAGAGATGAGGTGAGGTGGGAGGAGGATTGGGTTTGGGTAAGTGAAGAGGTGGAATGGATGGATGGTGCAGAGGGGAGAGATGAGGTAAGGTGGGGGGAGGGGATTGGGTTTGGGTAAGTGAAGAGGTGTGATGGATGGATGGTGGAGAGGGGAGAGATGAGGTGAGGTGGGGGAGAGGATTGGGCTTGGGTAAGTGAAGAGGTGGAATGGATGGATGGTGCAGAGGGGAGAGATGAGGTGAGGTGGGGGGAGGGGATTGGGTTTGGGTAAGTGAAGAGGTGTGATGGATGGATGGTGGAGAGGGGAGAGATGAGGTGAGGTGGGGGAGAGGATTGGGCTTGGGTAAGTGAAGAGGTGGAATGGATGGATGGTGCAGAGGGGAGAGATGAGGTGAGGTGGGGGGAGGGGATTGGGTTTGGGTAAGTGAAGAGGTGGGATGGATGGATGGTGGAGAGTGGAGAGATGAGGTGAAGTGGGGGGAGGAATTAATCCACTGTTCCTCACCACGTGTCAAGGTGTTAGATACTCACCATCATCAGTGACTACCATCATAGACATCATCATCGGCAACGACATCAACATCATCAACATCATCAACATCATCAATTGGCAATCATCATAAACATCATCGGCAACATCATCGGCAACGACATCATCATCAGTGACTATCATCATCACAACAACATCATCATCATCCGGCATAAGTCATCGCTGTAATACTGACTAACATCATCAGCATCATCAACATCATCACCATCATCAGTGACTATCATCATCAGCATCATCAGCATCATCAACATCATCGCCATCACCTGGCGAAGTCACCACTACCATAGGGCCCATCAACATCATCAACATCACCATCATCAACATCATCAATTGGCAGTCATCATCATGAGTGACCATCAACATCATCATCATCATCAGTGATTATCACCATCAACATCATCATCATCAATTGGCGGTCAACATCATCAGTGACCATCACCATCAACATCATCATCATCAATTGCCAGTCAACATCATCAGTGATTATCACCATCATCATCAACATCATCAATTGGCAGTCATCATCATCAGTGACCATCACCATCATCAATTGGCAATCATCATCATCAGTGACCATCATCATCAACATCATCAATTGGCAGTCATCATCATCAGTGACCATCACCATCATCATCAATTGGCAATCATCATCATCAGTGACCATCACCATCAACATCATCATCATCAATTGGCAGTCAACATCATCAGTGACCATCATCATCATCATCAATTGACAGACACCATCATCAGTGACTAGCACCATCAACAACATCATCAGTAGCAGCATCATCACCTGACAGCCACCACCATCGCATTGACCATCATCACGACTACATCACCATCAACATCATCATAATCATCGGCATAACACGTTTATTTTTTATTTCGTGAAAAAAACCCGATAAATTCGCCAGTGTAACACCGTGGCTTTAAAATAAACATTTATATTTAGACGACGTTTCGGGCAATGCCCCTCCCCCCACCTTTTTCATAGCACACGTGGTGTGAAGAAACGACGCGCCCTGTGATGTGAAGGCTGTGCTGTGACGAAGGGCCTTTGCTTGAAACGTCGCCTATTGTATAAATGGTTGTTGTTAATTATTTCCCCCCAAGACATCACGTGGTGTTTTTCACGCATCAAACAGACCGGATCCTGTTGATTTCATTGTCGGAAGAGCAGCAGCATCATCACCAATTGAAACAGTTTAATTTTCGATGTAAAGCTTTCGTGACTGCAGCATGGATTCATCTTCTTGGTTCTTTCGGTAAAGTCACGTAGAATGGAAATAATAAAATAATAAATATAAAACATAATAAAATAATTCTCACGACGTTTCGGCCACAACGCAAGCAGCCGTCCTCAGGTGAAGAACAGGTCTGTCGAGAAGACAGCGTCTGAATGACAACCCCAGGCTTGGAGCGTCTTTTTAAGCTGGGTTGGAGGGGGGGAAGAGCGCCTTGATAAAATAATTTGCATATCAAGAGGAATGTAGCATATGTATAAGCTGGGTTGGAGGTGGAAGAAGAGCGCCTTGACAACAAAATGTGCATATCAAGAGGAATTTTGCATATTTATGGGAAATGCGTAGGAGGTGGCCTGGGGGGTTTCAAAGTCATATTATGCCCATGCATTATGCAGGATTAGCTGCATCAAAGGGAGGGGGTAGGAGGTAGCATTAACAAAGGGAGGGAATGTTAATAGTATGTAGAAGCAAGAGACCCGCAGCGGAGCAAATAATGCATTCCCTGTTTTATTTGTATTATTTTATTACTTCCCTTCTACGTGACTTTACCGAAAGAACCAAGAAGATGAATCCCTGCAGTCACGAAAGCTTTAAATCGAAATGAAACAGTTTAATTTGTGTTTCATCTTGATTTGAAGCTTTCGTGACGAGCAGGAATTCGTGGTTCTTTCGGTAAAAGTCACGTAGAGTTGAAAGCATAACACTGGTCAACACACTTTATCTGGCATAAGGTATTCCAAAGGTTGTAAGGTAATTTTGGGGTGCTGATTCCAAATCTGGCATCAGTTTTTGTCTATCACATCAGGTTTTTGAGATATCAAATATTGCATTTTCAATAAAAACTGCAGAAGAAAAATCTTAAATAAATGTGGATATCTACATAAAATGATATTAAAAACACACTATCCTAAAAATACACTCACACATTCACTCGCGCGCTCATTCACTCACTCACTCATACATTCACTCGCTCACTCACTCGCTCATTCACTCAAACTTTAAAGGGTCCAAAGACCGATAACACTGGTCAATACACTTTTTCTGGCATAAGGTATTCCAACGGTTTTAATGTAATTTTGGGGTGCTGATTCCAAATCTGGCATCAGTTTTTGTCTATCATATCAGGTTTTTGAGATATCAAATATTGCATTTTCAATAAAAACTGCGGAAGAAAAATATTAAATAAATGTGGATATCTACATAAAATGATATTATAAACACACTATCCTAATAATACAGCACCATATTTTAACACTAAAGCAGTCACTGACTCGCAACAACTTGCAATCATAAGTGACGGGAGTTAATTTCGGGTAAAATCAATGAAGATGGGGTATGCCGATAGCATAAAAATGAGATGTGATAGAGCAAATCTGAGATCAGATTTGGAATCAGCTGCAAAATTCCAGGCCAGAAAAAAATTTCATTTTTTTGTTGACCAGTGTAATAGATCACGACGTTTCGATCGCAACACAAGCAATCGTGTTTAATACTCATCAACAACAACGATGCTTTACCAATGTCACTGAAATCATCATCACTATCGATGGCATCAGCATCATGGCTTTAATCTAAGTTGTCTTGTGGTTGTTGTTGTTGTTGTTTGACTTTTATGGCTTTATTTTGGTGATTTCGAAAAGTGTATTGGTTTGGCCATGTTTGTTTTGTTGTAGTACGGAGTAAGACTGATGGCCTTAATCTAAGTTGTCTTGTGGTTGTTGTTGTTTGACTTGCATCCCACTGGGATTTTTGCACACAGTGTTGGTGTACAGTGCTTTTTCTGCAATATTTTGCTGTCTTTTCTGTTTGCACATAGTCACATAGTCATTTTAAGATTTGTTTTCTTGTTCATGTTTTTGTTTTTTGTTTGTTGCGGTTGCACCCGATTCAAGAGCCGAATGGCTCACAGGGCTATACCTAATACATGAACTTGAACTTGATCATCATCGTCGTCGTCGTCGTCGTAATTTGCCATCAGCTGTTCCTTCTGTGGCGGCTACCTTCAACCAAAAAGTAGCAGAGTCCTTCACGAGCCTCCTACTACGACTACACAGAGGGCGATCTTGACAACGATGGAAACCCGTAATCGGCGAGTGAAGCTCGCCTCCACATCCTCCTGTACACAGCACACACTCACTCACCCACTCACCAACTCACTCACTTACTCACTCACACACTCACTCACCCACTCACTCGCGCACTTACTCACTCACTCACCCACTCACTCACTTACCCACTCACTCACTCACCCACTCACTCACCCACTCACTCACCCACTCACTCACCCACTCACCAACTCACCAACTCACTCACTTACCCACTCACTTACTCACCCACTCACTCACTCACTTACTCACCTACTCACACACCAACTCACTAACCCACTCACTCACTCACTCACCAACTCACTTACTCACCCACTCACCCACTCACTGACTCACTCGCCCACTCACTCCACTACTCACTCACCCACTCACTTACCCACTCACCCACTAACTCACTCACTCACCCACCCACTCACTCACTCACCCACTCATCCACTCACTCCACTACTCACTCACCCACTCACTCACCCACCCACTCACTCACCCACTCACTCACCCACTCACCCACTCACTCACACATCCACTCACCCACTCACTTACTCACCCACTCACCCACTCACTCATCCACTCATTCACCCACTCACTCACCCACTCACTCACACATCCCCTCACCCACTCATCCACTCACTCACCCACTCACCCACTAACTCACCCACTCACTCACCCACTCACTCACATATCCACTCACCCACTCACTCACCCACTCACCCACTCACTCATCCACTCACCCACTCACTCACCCGTTCACGCGTCAGTCGATGTTGATTGTGGGGTTGGTGGTGGCGGTTGTGGTAGTGGCGTTTGTGGTGGTGGTGGTGGCGATGGTGGTGGTGGAGATGGTGGTGGTGGTGGTGGTGGAGATGTTGGTTGAGGAGATGGTGGTGGTGGAGGAGATGGTGGTGGTGGAGATGATGGTGGTGGTGGTGTTGGTGGTGGTGGTGGAGATGTTGGTGGTGCTGGTGGTGGTGGAGATGGTCGTGGTGGAGGAGATGGTGGTGGTGGTAGAGGTGGTGGTGGCGATGTTGATGGTGGTGGTGGTGGTGGAGATGTTGGTGGTGGTGTGGGTCTCTCACCTGGTCCGTACCACAACCCCCGGTCGCTAACCGTTGCGCCACGGCTCCCCCAGCCCCCCTCCCCCCCCACACTCAGACGCAGACCCAGGCAGACAAGCGACTCAGGCAGGGAGAGCCCCCCCCCAGCAGCCCCCCCCCCCCCCCGCACTGCCTCATTACCCACACGGCCAATTAAGCGGAGGATCTCCCCCCCCCTCCCCCCCCCGCCCCCCTCCCCCGAGGAGCGGCCCCGCTGCTGGTAACGAGACACGAGGGAGGAGCGTCGCCAGAGCAGCGAGAGACCTTCACCCCCAACTCGAACTCCTCCTCCACCTTCTCGTCCACCTCCACCAACTCCTCCTCCAACTCCTACAACTTCTCCACCTCCTCCACCTCCTACAACTCCTCCTCCACCAACTCGAACTCCTCCTCCACCTCCTCCACCTCCTCCACCTCCTCATTCCCCTCCACCTCCTCCACCTCCTCCCCCTCCTCCACCTCTTCCTCCTCCACCTCCTCCACCTCCTCCTCATCCTCCCCCTCCTCCACCACCTCCTCATCCTCCTCCACCTCCTCCACCTCTTCCTCCTCCACCTCCACCACCTCCACCTCCTCCAACTCCTCCACCTCCACCTCCACTTCCTCCAACTCCTCCTCCACCTCCTCCACCACCTCCTCCTCCTCCCCCTCCTCCAACTCCTCCACCTCCTCCACCTCCTCCTCCCCCTCCTCCACCTCCTCCACCTCCTCCCCCTCCACCTCTTCCAACTCCTCCACCTCCTCCTCCACCTCCTCCACCTCCTCCACCTCCTCCACCTCCTCCTCCACCTCTTCCTCCACCTCCTCCTCCACCTCCTCCACCTCCTCCCCCTCCTCCACCACCTCCTCATCCTCCTCCACCTCCTCCACCTCTTCCTCCTCCACCTCCTCCACCTCCTCCTCCACCTCCTCCACCTCCACCTCCTCCAACTCCTCCTCCTCCACCAACTCCTCCCCCTCCTCCACCACCTCCTCATCCTCCTCCACCTCCTCCATCTCCTCCCCCTCCTCCACCACCTCCTCCTCCTCCACCTCTTCCTCCTCAAGACGAAGATGTCGACCGGCTGAGGGCATGTCGCCTACATCAGAGGTTGGTGACCCGCAGCTCCAAAGGTGCAAGAAAGGCTCCTCACCATGGAAGTCCACTTAACCACGGAACTGCACTTCGCCATGGAAGCCCAGTTTACCACAGGATTCCAGTTCACCATGGAAGTCCAGTTCACCATGGGAATCCAGTTCACCATGGAAGTCCAGTTCACCGTGGAAGTCCAGTTCACCATGGAAGTCCAGTTCACCATGGGAATCCAGTTCACCATGGGAATCCAGTTCACCGTGGAAGTCCAGTTCACCATAGAAGTCTACTTCACCATGGAAGTCCACTTCACCATGGAAGTCCAGTTCACCATGGGAATCCAGTTCACCATGGGAATCCAGTTCACCATGGGAGTCCAGTTCACCATGGGAGTCCAGTTCACCATGAGAGTCCAGTTCACCATGGGAGTCCAGTTCACCATGGAAGTCCAGTTCACCATGGGAGTCCAGTTCACCATGGGAGTCCAGTTCACCATGGGAATCCAGTTCACCATAGAAGTCTACTTCACCATGGAAGTCCACTTCACCATGGGAGTCCAGTTCACCATGGGAGTCCAGTTCACCATGGAAGTCCACTTCACCATGGAAGTCCAGTTCACCATGGAAGTCCAGTTCACCATGGGAGTCCAGTTCACCATGGGAGTCCAATTCACCATGGAAGTACACTTCACCATGGAAGTCCAGTTCACCATGGGAGTCCAGTTCACCATGGGAGTCCAGTTCACCATGGGAGTCCACTTCACCATGGAAGTCCAGTTCACCATGGGAGTCCAGTTCACCATGGGAGTCCACTTCACCATGGAAGTCCAGTTCACCATGGGAGTCCAGTTCACCATGGAAGTCCACTTCACCATGGAAGTCCAGTTCACCATGGAAGTCCACTTCACCATGGAAGTCCAGTTCACCATGGGAGTCCAGTTCACCATGGGAGTCCACTTCACCATGGAAGTCCAGTTCACCATGGGAGTCCAGTTCACCATGGAAGTCCACTTCACCATGGAAGTCCAGTTCACCATGGGAGTCCAGTTCACCATGGGAGTCCAATTCACCATAGAAGTCCACTTCACCATGGAAGTCCAGTTCACCATGGGAGTCCAGTTCACCATGGGAGTCCAGTTCACCATAGAAGTCCAGTTCACCATGGGAGTCCAGTTCACCATGGAAGTCCAGTTCACCATGGAAGTCCAGTTCACCATGGGAGTCCAGTTCACCATGGGAGTCCAGTTCACCATAGAAGTCTACTTCACCATGGGAGTCCAGTTCACCATGGGAGTCCAGTTCACCATGGAAGTCCACTTCACCATGGAAGTCCAGTTCACCATGGGAGTCCAGTTCACCATGGGAGTCCAGTTCACCATGGGAGTCCACTTCACCATGGAAGTCCAGTTCACCATGGGAGTCCAGTTCACCATGGAAGTCCACTTCACCATGGAAGTCCAGTTCACCATGGGAGTCCAGTTCACCATGGGAGTCCAATTCACCATAGAAGTCCACTTCACCATGGAAGTCCAGTTCACCATGGGAGTCCAGTTCACCATGGGAGTCCAGTTCACCATAGAAGTCCAGTTCACCATGGGAGTCCAGTTCACCATGGAAGTCCAGTTCACCATGGAAGTCCAGTTCACCATGGGAGTCCAGTTCACCATGGGAGTCCAGTTCACCATAGAAGTCTACTTCACCATGGGAGTCCAGTTCACCATGGGAGTCCAGTTCACCATGGGAGTCCAGTTCACCATAGAAGTCTACTTCACCATGGGAGTCCAGTTCACCATGGGAGTCCAGTTCACCATGGGAGTCCAGTTCACCATAGGAAGTCCACTTCACCATGGAAGTCCACTTCACCATGGAAGTCCACTTCACCATGGGAGTCCAGTTCACCATGGAAGTCCACTTCACCATAGAAGTCTACTTCACCATGGGAGTCCACTGCACCACAGAAGCCCAGTTTACCACAGGATTCCAGTTCACGATGGAAGTCCAGTTCACCACAGGGATCAGTAACCCCTCCAACTCAGTATAAACCCATCATCTCAGTATAAACCATCAAACTCAGAAAAACCCTGAAACAGTGCATATACCCACCAACGCAGCGTCTTAATGTCTTATCTTCATGTGATTCATTTCGTGCCTTACATCAATTATAGAATTGTACCTAGCATAACAATAACTTGAAATAAAGAATTGGGTTATTGAACTTTATTTGAAGCTTTCGTGACTGCAGGAATTACTCGGTGGTTCTTTCGGTAAAGTCACGTAGAAAGTAAATAAATTGAATACTAGAATACGACGTTTCGATTGCAACACAAGCAGTCATCAGGTAGAACTGCATTTGAGAGAGAGTGTGTCTGTCTGTGTGTCTCCATGTTGTCTCTCTCTGCTTGTGTATCTGTCTGTGTGTCTGTGTTTTGTCTCTCTCTCAAATTTAGTTCTACCTGATGATGACTGCTTGTGTTGCAATCGAAACGTCGTATTCTATTATTTAACTTATTTTCTATCTACCTGACTTTACCGAAAGAGAAGATGGATTCTGGCTCAGCAATCATTGGAAGGACGTAATAAACCATTTCGGATCTTAACTGATTGTGTTCACGTTTACGGTGACTTTCAGACCGCAGTCCACTCACTGGCATTGACTATATATCTTGTATTCTCCGCAGGGAATGGATTCTTTGCTCCGCTGCAAGTCTCCTACCACCACTCTTCCATTGACATATTTCGTTGCTTCCTCTTAGTACCTTTCACGCGACAGGTCAATGGTATAGTGTATAGCAGATTGTATAATAATAAATAGTATTAAAGTGTAATGTTTAATACAATGTATAAGGTAATATATAGTATCGTAATTGTATAGTGAACTAGCTGTACTACCCGGCTTCGCCCGGGACTTGTATACAGCAGTGTGGTATACAGTAGGGTGGGTAGAATAATACATAGTGTAATATTACAATGTATAGTCTAAGGTATAGGGTGGTGTATAGTAATGCAGTATATAATTTAATGTTGGGTTTGTCTATGGCAGTATATAGTACGGGGTAGACCCGTGTGATGTAAGAGAACAAAGTTTAGCTGGAGGCATATTATAGTTTTTGCGACATAGAATTGTAATGTATGACTTACTGTTAGTAGCTCAGCTTATTTGAGAGTATATTTAGTATATTGATGATACTGATACTATTAAAATTCCTTGGTTCTTTCAGTAAAGTCACGTAGAAGGGAAATAATAAAATAATAAAAATAAAACATAATGAAATAATTCTCACGACGTTTTGGCCACAACGCAAGCAGCCGTCCTCAGGTGAAGAACAGGGCTGTCGGAAAGACCGTCTGAATGAACACCACCATGCTTGGCAGCGTATATTTAAGCTGGGTTGGAGGGGGAAGAGCGCCTTGACAAAATAATGTGCATATCAACAGATGAATTTAGCATATTTATGGGAAATGCAGATATGGGATTAGTCACTACTTGTGGAATGCGTAGGAGGTGGGCGGGGGGTTTCAAAGTCATATTATGCCCGTGCATTATGCAGGATTAGCAGCATCAAAGGGAGGGAGTAGGGTTAGCATTAATAAAGGGAAAGAATGTTAATAGTATGGAGCTGCAGCAACTCAGTACAAAGTCCTCCCATCTTCTTGGTTCTTTCGGTAAAATCACGTAGAAGAGAAATAATAAAATAATAAAAATCAAACATGATAAAATCATTCTCACAACATTTCGGCCACAACGCAAGCAGCTGTCCTCAGGTGAAGAACAGGTCTGTTGGAAAGACAGCATCTGAATGAACACCACCATGCTTGGCAGCGTATATTTAAGCAGGGGTTAGAGGGGGAAGAGCGCCTTGACAAAATAATTTGCATATCAACAGATGAATTTAGCATATTTATGGGAAATGCAGATATGTGACTAGTCACTACTTGTGAAATGCGTAGGAGGTGGGCGGGGGGTTTCAGAGTCATATTATGCCCGTGCATTATGCAGAATTAGCAGCATCAAAGGGAGGGGATAGGGGTAGCATTAATAAAGGGAAGGAATGTTAATAGTAAGGAGCTGCAGCAACTCAGTACAAAGTCCTCCCATATTCTTGGTTCTTTCGGTAAAGTCACGTAGAAGGGAAATAATAAAATAATACAAATAAAACATAATAAAATAATATTATAACATAACATTAAATAATATAATAATCTTTTTATTTCCCTTATTTTATTATTTCCCTTCTACGTGACTTCACCAAAAGAACCAAGAAGATGAATCCCTGCAGTCGCGAAAGCCTTAAATCGAAATTTAAAGTCCTCCCAGTTCAGCAGAAGAGATGTTCTTCGCCTCAATCATTCAGAAGGCCCCACTTTGCGCCTTGCCAGCTTGGCGAGGGCCCTCCGGATCTCGGCCGAGCACAGCCCGTATATGATGGGGTTCATCAGTGCGGGCAACGTGTGAAAGTTCACCACCAGGTAGACGTTTACGCTCGCCGGCATGTTGAACACCTTCTGCAGGCGGTGCACCACCACGATGAGAATGCCCGACATGAAGAACGTGACCACCACCAGCAGGTGAGTGACCACCGTCCTCACGGCCTTCGCCTGGCCCTCGCGCGTGGCCCGCTGACGGCACTCGAACGCGATGCGCAGGTAGGCGATGGTCACGGTGACCAGGCAGCCGACAAGCCCCACCATCTTGGTGATGAGATCGTAGAGACCGTTGACGGTGACGTCACCGCAGGCCAGGGCCGCCATGGTCATGTGGTCGCAGTGGGGCATGTGGATCACCATCTCCTTGCAGAAGTCGTGGCGCACGATCAGCCCCATCATTGCGAGGATGAGCACCAAGGTCGTTGCGGCCAATGCCGCGTTCACATTCAGCGCACGCGCGTTCGACATGAGCGCGTGGTAGCGCAGCGGCCGGCACACGGCCAGGTAGCGGTCGACTGTCATCGCGGAGAGGGAGAAACTTGAGAGGACGCCGTAGATGTGCGCGAAGAACATCTGCGTGAAGCACTCGGGCAGGCTGATGGCGTTGGAGCCGACGATGTTGTACATGATGCGCGGCAGCGTTGCGGTGCTGCCAATGAGGTCGCTGGCGACGAGGTTGGTTAGCATCACGTACATGGGCTTGTGCAACGAGCGATCCGTGAGGATCACGGTAAGGAGGAGGGAGTTGCCCGTGAGCGTGATGGCGTAGGCGAGAAGGAAGAAGGCGAAGAAAGCGTGCCCGCCGTTCTCCAAGCCGCGGAAGGGGCTCTCCATGTAGACGTAGTCGAACGAAGATGACGACGCGTTCACGGACATCGCGAAGGCCTGCCGATGAATGAAAGAAGCGAACGGGGAAGATGTTGGCGCGCCGATTTTTGTATTCGTTGACATTTAAGAGAGTGGATTTTTTTTGTTTCTAACGGGATCTTTCTTTTTTTGCCAGTGTAATGAGAGCCTATGTCCGGCTCACGTGGTGATCGGCTCTGCCGGTCCTGCTCTACAGCCAATGGGGGAAGAGCCTTGGAGCATGGCCCTGGCGTGATCGAGGGGTGCCAGCTAGGGTGATTGGTTCTGCTGGTCTTGGCCTCAGCCAATGGGAAGACAAGTCAGGGGCGTGGTCCCGGGAGTTAATGGGGAATCTGGAACATTCGGCGCAGGCTATTAAGGATTGGCTGAAGCGTACCACGTGACCCAGACATTAAATAAGAGAAGAGCCGAGGGACACGTAGTCAGACGAGGAATGAAGAGAGAGAGGGGCCACGCGCGAGCGGGGCTCCGAGTGCCACGTGGCGCTGCATCTCTTGCGATCTGTCTGCCCACTCCCCGTTGCCTGCCAGCAACGGGGAGTGCTTGTGAACTGAGATAAGTAAATAAAAGGACCGATTCCACAAGCC
>NC_083848.1:1921321-1972275 GCF_015708825.2 Lethenteron reissneri
ATTATATAAAACATTGAAAAAAGTAAAATATATAAATTAATAAAGTAATTAAATTCTCAAAATGTTTTTTACAATTTTATTTACAATTTTTTATCAATTTTTTTACTATATACATTTATAAAATATATGTAACTTTTTTTTTTAAGCAAAACCAAATACAATCTTCTCTGTACACAGCAAACCTCTTACCGGGCGTGGTGAACAGCGCCTTAGAGCGAACGCGACGTTTCGATCGCAACACAAGCTACTGAAACAACTTCTTGGTTCTTTCGGTAAAGTCACGTAGAAGGGAAATAATAAAATAATAAAAATAAAACATAATAAAATAATAAAAATAAAACATAATAAAATAATAAAAATAAAACATAATAAAATAATAAAAATAAACATAATAAAATAATTCTCACGACGTTTCGGCCACAACGCAAGCAGCCGTCCTCAGGTGAAGACCAGGTCTGTCAGGGAGACAGAGTCTCACCTGAGGACGGCTGCTTGCGTTGTGGCCGAAACGTCGCGAGAATTATTTTATAATGTTTTATTTTTATTATTTTATTATTTCCCTTCTAAGTGACTTTACCGAAAGAACCAAGAAGATGAATCCCTGCAGTCACGAAAGCTTCAAATCGAAATTTTATTCTATTTTATTATGTTTTATTTTTATTATTTTATTATTTCCCTTCTACGTGACTTTACCGAAAGAACCAAAAAGATGAATCCCTGCAGTCACGAAAGCTTTAAATCGAAATTCTACTGAAACAAGTTCTTATATAGGGTAAGAGGCCGTGAAAGTGACCATTGCATTGTGAGACATTAGCACGCCAATGATGCAGATCCTAGTAGGACATCCAGCCCGTCCATACAAAGACATCCAACTATTCTTCTTGGTTCTTTCGGTAAAGTCACGTAGAATGGAAATAATAAAATAATAAAAAATTCAACATAATAAAAATAAAACATAATAAAATATTTTATTAAAAAATATATTTATTATGTTTTATTTTTATTATTTCATTATTTCCATTCTACGTTACTTTACCGAAATATTTTATTTAAAAAAATCTATTTTACAAAAAATATATGTATTATGTTTTATTTTTATTATGTTATTATTTCCATTCTACGTGACTTTACCGAAAGAACCAAGAAGATGAATCCCTGCAGTCACGAAAGCTTTAAATCGAAACATCCAACCTATTAATGCGACGTAAGAGAAGTCAGCTGACATCGGCAGGAATGATGAAAACATCGCAGCAGGTTAAGATTTTACCTGGTTAATCACGTCCTTCCAATGTGTGCTCAATTTGTACCACCCATCGTCTCGGTTGAAGTCGTGTCTGCGTTTTTATATCTGGATGTCTTCACGAACAAAATCTTTGATGATAGCCAGTGGAGTTTGCACAGTAAAATCGAGCACACAGCGTTAAAACAACGATCAGCAACGGCCGAGGTATTGGTCCTAACTAATCGGTCACATCGTGGTCGATTATTTTCTTCTCTACGCGACTTTACCGAAAGACCCAACGAGTACGAATTCCTGCAAGTCACGAAAGCTTTAAGTCAACAAATAAATGTGATGGTATGTGCACATGGCAATTATTATATTGCGACGGGCGGATTTCCCTTGAGCCTTGGTTGTTGTTTTAGCAAAATATATATTTTTTTTAAACTCTTTGAATCTTTCGGTAAAGTCACGTAGAAAGAAAATAAATACGACGTTTCGATTGCGACACAAGCAGCCGTCATCAGGTAGAACTACATCTTACGTACGTACATTTTATATTCGCGAATTTATAAATGTCTATTTTATCTTTTTTTAAGCGAAAACAAATTAAAATCTTCTCTGTACGCAGCGAACCTCTTACCGGGCGTGGCGAAAAGCGCTTCGGAGCGATTACAATTCGGAACACTCAATAAATGTGATGATATAAACACACCAAAAACAACAAAAAACTATTAAACACGACGACGACGACGACGATGATGATGGAGGTGGTGGCGCTGTTGATGCTGATGCTTTTAAAGCACTCAAAGGCGTCGAGGCTAAGCACCGAGACATCAGTGTGGGACTGATTTTAAATCACCGCGGCTTCGTTCTTTATACTTGAAGCCGGGTTCTCGCCCCCCAAGTCCCTAAGGTTCAAGGGAGCGAGAGAGGGGGGGGTGAAGGTGGGGGAAAGCCCCCATCCAACGCTAATTGAACGTCTTCAAAGGGACCGCGCTTTCTTTTCCGAGAAGAACGCCTTTTTTACGCGCGCCGCTCATGGGATTCCTGGTCGAGATGTTGACTACATCGCCTGGTGTGCAGGAGGTTGTGGGAACGATCCCGACCCTGACGCCTGCTGTTCTATATTTGGTGTCTGCGTGTCTCTCTCTCATCGTCATCATCGTCACGGTGGCTAGGAGATGTTGACTACCTCGCCTGGTGTACAGGAGGTCGTGGGTTCGATCCTAACCCTGACGCCTACTGCTGTATATTTGGAGTTTGCGTGTCTCTCTGTCTCATCATCATCATCATCATCACGGTGGCTAAGAGATGTTGACTACCTCGCCTGGTATGCAGGAGGTCGTGGGTTCGATCCCGACCCTGTCGCCTGCTGCTGTGTATTTGGAGTTTGCGTGTCTCTCTCTCTCATCATCATCATCACGGTGGCTAGGAGATGTTGACTACCTGGCCTGGTGTGCAGGAGGTCGTGGGTTCGATCCCGACCCTGACTCCTGCTGTATCTTTGGAGTTTGAATGTCTCTCTTTCTCTCTCATCATCATCATCACGGTGGCTAGGATATGTTGACTACCTCGCCTGGTCTGCAGGAGGTCGTGGGTTCGATCCCAACCCTGACGCCTGCTGTATATTTGGAGTTTGCGTCTCTCTCTCTCTCTCATCATCATCACGGTGGCTTAGACATGTTGACTATCTCGCCTGGTATGCAGTAAGTCGTGGGTTCGATCCCGACCCTGACGCCTGCTGCTGTATATTTGGAGTTTGCGTGTCTCTCTCTCTCTCAATCATCATCACGGTGGCTGGGAGATGTTGACTACATCGCCTGGTATGCAGGAAGTCGTGGGTTCGATCCCGACCCTGACGCCTGCTGCTGCATTTTTGGAGTTTGCGTGTATCTCTCTCTCTCATCATCACGGTGGTTAGGAGATGTTGACTATCTCGCCTGGTACAAGAGGTCGTGGGTTCGATCTCGACCCTGACTCCTGCTGTATCTTTGGAGTTTGAATGTCTCTCTTTCTCTCTCATCATCATTACGGTGGCTAGGAGATGTTGACTACCTCGCCTGGTGTGCAGGAGGTCGTGGTTTCGATCACGACCCTGACGCCTGCTGCTGTATCTTTGGAGTTTGCGTGTCTCTCTCTCTCTCTCTCATCATCACGGTGGCTAGGAGATGTTGACTACCTCGCCTGGTATGCAGGAGGTCGTGGGTTCGATCCCGACCCTGACGCCTGCTGCTGTATCTTTGGAGTTTGCCTCTTTCTCTCTTTCATCATCATCACGGTGGCTAGGATATGTTGACTACCTCGCCTGGTATACAGGAGGTCGTGGGTTCATTCATCCGATCTCAGCGCCCGTTTTGCCCCCTCGATCCGGCCGAACAAAAAGCTGTTTCGGCATGCGGTGGCTAGGCATGCGGGCTACATGACCCAGCCAACGCAGCCTTGCCTGCCTGAGGAGCTCACCGATGGGACTTTGCCCAGATCTTTCAAAGATTTGTGAGCTCCTCACACAATCCAGCCTGGTTAAACCCAGGATGGATCGTAAGCAGGCCAGCCTAAATATTGCCAACCGGCGAAGATGCTCCATTAGGGGGTCCACGTTTCGCAAGCGTTGAGAAGGGAGGGAATGACTGTAGCCGAGAAGACCTGAAGCTTCGTGCGGAGCGACAGACCAGGTAGCTTCCACACAGCGTTACGCAACCGATGAAAAGATATTGCCGCTCGACTGATTCGGAGTAAGACCTCTGCTGTTAAATCGGAGCCGGTCATGAGCACACTGCCCAGGACACACACTGACACACACACTGGCACACACTAATACACACACACACTGACACACACACAGACGCACACACTGACACACACACTGGCACACACTAATACAGACACACACTGACACACACACTGACACACACACTGGCACACACTAATACACACACACTGACACACACACAGACACACACACTGACACACACTGGCACACACTAATACACACACACACTAATACACACACACTGACACACGCTCACGGAGCGAACACCTATTCGGCCCCAAATTAACCCAATTGGGGGGAGATAGGGTTGGTAGTGGTGGTAGTGGCAGTGGTGGTAGTGGTGGTGGTGGTAGTGGTGGTAGTGGTTGTGGTAGTGGTGGTAGTGGTGGTGGTGGTAGTGGTGGTAGTGGTTGTGGTAGTGGTGGTAGTGGTGGTGGTGGTGGTGGTAGTGGTGGTAGTGGTTGTGGTAGTGGTGGTAGTGGTGGTGTTGGTAGTGGTGGTAGTGGTTGTGGTAGTGGTGGTGGTAGTGGTGGTAGTGGTGGTAGTGGTAACGGTGGTAGTGGTGGTAGTGGTTGTGGTGAGCGGTGGTGCAGCGGTTACCGCTACGAATATAAACCCGGCGACCCGGGTTCGATTCCCGTTCACGGCCAACACCACCGCTGACGATTACCTGAACCGGCCCTGGACCTCCCCTAAGTCGACTCAGCCTCAAACGACTACCTGGTGTCGCTGTGTCTAGCAAACATTTCCACTGGGGGAGAGACAAAGGCGGCCGGGCGTGGTGCTGTCGCTCCGGCCTTCGCCCACACTTGCCCCAACAGCCCGTTGAGGCTACACGGGGGACCTTTGTCTTTGTGTGGGTGACTCCGCTGGGAGAAGCTGGGGACTTAAGAACGAGTGAGAGGAGTAATTAGCCCGAGTGTGGAGAGGGCTCCCCAAGCGGACCGTTGATTAGCACCAATGGGAGACTCAGCATCATCATCATCATCATCTACGGGGCTGACCGGGGTGGGAGGGGGTGAGTCAGTTTACCATGGGAGGTGAGTTTACCATGGGAGTTCAGTTTACCATGGGTCAGTTTAACATAGGTCAGTTTAACATAGGTCAGTTTACCATGGGAGGTCAGTTTAACATGGGAGGTGAGTTTAACATGGGAGGTGAGTTTAACATGGGAGGTCAGTTTACCATAAGAGGTCAGTTTAACATAGGAGTTCAGTTTAACATAGGAGGTCAGTTTAACATGGGTCAGTTTACCATAGGAGGTCAGTTTAACATAGGTCAGTTTACCATAGGAGGTCAGTTTAACATGAAAGGTCAGTTTACCATAGGAGTTGAATTTAACATGGGAGTTCAGTTTAACATGGGAGTTCAGTTTAACATGGGAGTCCAGTTCACCTTGGGAGTCCAGTTACCATAGGTCAGTTTACCATGGGAGGTCAGTTTACCATAGGAGGTCAGTTTAACATAGGAGGTCAGTTTAACATGGGAGGTCAGTTTAACATAGGAGGTCAGTTTAACATAAGAGGTCAGTTTACCATGGGAGGTCAGTTTAACATGGGAGGTCAGTTTAACATAGGAGGTCAGTTTACCATAGGAGGTCAGTTTAACATGGGAGGTCAGTTTAACATAGGAGGTCAGTTTAACATAGGAGGTCAGTTTACCATGAAAGGTCAGTTTAACATAGGAGTTCAGTTTAACATAAGAGGTCAGTTTAACATAGGAGTTCAGTTTAACATGGGAGGTCAGTTTAACATAAGAGTTCAGTTTACCATGGGAGTTCAGTTTAACATAGGAGTTCAGTTTAACATAGGAGGTCAGTTTCACATAGGAGGTCAGTTTAACATAAGAGGTCAGTTTAACATAGGAGGTCAGTTTAACATAGGAGGTCAGTTTAACATAGGAGTTCAGTTTAACATGGGAGGTCAGTTTAACATAGGAGTTCAGTTTACCATGGGAGTTCAGTTTAACATAGGAGTTCAGTTTAACATAGGAGGTCAGTTTCACATAGGAGGTCAGTTTAACATAAGAGGTCAGTTTAACATAGGAGGTCAGTTTAACATAGGAGGTCAGTTTAACATAAGAGGGCAGTTTAACATGGGAGGTCAGTTTACCATGGGAGGTGAGTTTACCATGGGAGGTCAGTTTAACATAAGAGGTGAGTTTACCATGGGAGGTGAGTTTACCATGGGAGGTCAGTTTAACATAGGAGGTCAGTTTAACATAAGAGGTGAGTTTACCATGGGAGGTGAGTTTACCATGGGAGGTCAGTTTAACATAAGAGGTCAGTTTAACATAGGAGATCAGTTTAACATAGGAGGTCAGTTTAACATGGGAGTTCAGTTTAACATAAGAGGTCAGTTTACCATGGGAGGTCAGTTTAACATAAGAGGTCAGTTTACCATGAGAGGTCAGTTTAACATAGGAGGTCAGTTTAACATAGGAGGTCAGTTTAACATGGGAGGTTAGTTTAACATGGGAGGTCAGTTTAACATAGGAGGTCAGTTTAACATGGGAGGTCAGTTTAACATAGGAGGTCAGTTTAACATGGGAGGTCAGTTTAACATAGGAGGTCAGTTTAACATAGGAAGTCAGTTTACCATGGGAGGTCAGTTTAACATGGGAGGTCAGTTTAACATAGGAGGTCAGTTTAACATAAGAGGTCAGTTTAACATGGGAGGTCAGTTTACCATGGGAGGTGAGTTTACCATGGGAGGTCAGTTTAACATAAGAGGTGAGTTTACCATGGGAGGTGAGTTTACCATGGGAGGTCAGTTTAACATAGGAGGTCAGTTTAACATAAGAGGTGAGTTTACCATGGGAGGTGAGTTTAACATGGGAGGTCAGTTTAACATAAGAGGTCACTTTAACATAAGAGGTCAGTTTAACATAGGAGGTCAGTTTAACATAGGAGGTCAGTTTAACATGGGAGTTCAGTTTAACATAAGAGGTCAGTTTACCATGGGAGGTCAGTTTAACATAAGAGGTCAGTTTACCATGAGAGGTCAGTTTAACATAGGAGGTCAGTTTAACATAGGAGGTCAGTTTAACATGGGAGGTCAGTTTAACATCGGAGGTCAGTTTAACATGGGAAGTCAGTTTAACATGGGAGTTCAGTTTACCATGGGAGTTCAGTTTAACATAGGAGGTCAGTTTAACATAGGAGGTCAGTTTAACATGGGAGGTCAGTTTAACATAGGAGGTCAGTTTAACATGGGAGGTCAGTTTAACATAGGAGGTCAGTTTAACATAGGAGGTCAGTTTACCATGAGAGGTCAGTTTAACATGGGAGGTCAGTTTAACATAGGAGGTCAGTTTAACATAGGAGGTCAGTTTAACATGGGAGGTCAGTTTAACATCGGAGGTCAGTTTAACATGGGAAGTCAGTTTAACATGGGAGTTCAGTTTACCATGGGAGTTCAGTTTAACATAGGAGGTCAGTTTAACATAGGAGGTCAGTTTAACATGGGAGGTCAGTTTAACATAGGAGATCAGTTTAACATGGGAGGTCAGTTTAACATAGGAGGTCAGTTTAACATAGGAGGTCAGTTTACCATGGGAGGTCAGTTTAACATGGGAGGTCAGTTTAACATAAGAGGTGAGTTTACCATGGGAGGTGAGTTTACCATGGGAGGTCAGTTTAACATAGGAGGTCAGTTTAACATAGGAGGTCAGTTTAACAAAGGAGTTTAGTTTAACATAAGAGGTCAGTTTAACATGGGAGTTCAGTTTAACATAGGAGGTCAGTTTAACATAGGAGGTCAGTTTAACATAGGAGGTCAGTTTAACATAAGAGTTCAGTTTAACATGGGAGGTCAGTTTACCATAGGAGGTCAGTTTAACATAGGAGGTCAGTTTAACATGGGAGGTCAGTTTAACATGGGAGTTCAGTTTAACATAGGAGGTCAGTTTAACATGGGAGGTCAGTTTAACATAGGAGGTCAGTTTAACATGGGAGTTCAGTTTAACATAGGAGGTCAGTTTAACATGGGAGGTCAGTTTAACATGGGAGGTCAGTTTACCATGGGAGGTCAGTTTAACATGGGAGGTCAGTTTAACATAGGAGGTCAGTTTAACATAGGAGGTCAGTTTAACATGGGAGGTCAGTTTACCATGGGAGGTCAGTTTACCATGGGAGGTCAGTTTAACATGGGAGGTCAGTTTAACATAGGTCAGTTTACCATGGGAGTCCAGTTTAACATGGGAGGTCAGTTTAACATGGGAGGTCAGTTTAACATAGGAGGTCAGTTTACCATGGGAGGTGAGTTTAACATAAGAGGTCAGTTTACCATGGGAGGTGAGTTTAACATGGGAGGTGAGTTTAACATGGGAGGTCAGTTTACCATGGGAGGTCAGTTTACCATGGGAGGTCAGTTTAACATGGGAGGTCAGTTTAACATGGGAGGTCAGTTTACCATGGGAGGTCAGTTTAACATGGGAGGTCAGTTTAACATAAGAGGTCAGTTTAACATGGGAGGTCAGTTTAACATAGGAGGTCAGTTTAACATAAGAGGTCAGTTTACCATGGGAGGTGAGTTTAACATAGGAGGTCAGTTTAACATAGGAGTTCAGTTTAACATGGGAGGTCAGTTTACCATGGGAGTTTAGTTTAACATAGGAGGTCAGTTTAACATAGGAGGTCAGTTTAACATGGGAGGTCAGTTTAACATAGGAGGTCAGTTTAACATAAGAGGTCAGTTTAACATGGGAGGTCAGTTTAACATAAGAGGTCAGTTTAACATAGGAGGTCAGTTTAACATAGGAGGTCAGTTTAACATGGGAGGTCAGTTTAACATGGGAGGTCAGTTTAACATAAGAGGTGAGTTTAACTTAGGAGGTGAGTTTACCATGGGAGGTCAGTTTAACATAGGAGGTCAGTTTAACATAGGAGGTCAGTTTAACATAGAAGTTCAGTTTAACATAGGAGGTCAGTTTAACATAGGAGGTCAGTTTAACAAAGGAGTTTAGTTTAACATAAGAGGTCAGTTTAACATGGGAGTTCAGTTTAACATAGGAGGTCAGTTTAACATAGGAGGTCAGTTTAACATAGGAGGTCAGTTTAACATAAGAGTTCAGTTTAACATGGGAGGTCAGTTTACCATAGGAGGTCAGTTTAACATAGGAGGTCAGTTTAACATGGGAGGTCAGTTTAATATGGGAGTTCAGTTTAACATAGGAGGTCAGTTTAACATGGGAGGTCAGTTTAACATAGGAGGTCAGTTTAACATGGGAGTTCAGTTTAACATAGGAGGTCAGTTTAACATGGGAGGTCAGTTTAACATGGGAGGTCAGTTTACCATGGGAGGTCAGTTTAACATGGGAGGTCAGTTTAACATAGGAGGTCAGTTTAACATAGGAGGTCAGTTTAACATGGGAGGTCAGTTTACCATGGGAGGTCAGTTTACCATGGGAGGTCAGTTTAACATGGGAGGTCAGTTTAACATAGGTCAGTTTACCATGGGAGTCCAGTTTAACATGGGAGGTCAGTTTAACATGGGAGGTCAGTTTAACATAGGAGGTCAGTTTACCATGGGAGGTGAGTTTAACATAAGAGGTCAGTTTACCATGGGAGGTGAGTTTAACATGGGAGGTGAGTTTAACATGGGAGGTCAGTTTACCATGGGAGGTCAGTTTACCATGGGAGGTCAGTTTAACATGGGAGGTCAGTTTAACATGGGAGGTCAGTTTACCATGGGAGGTCAGTTTAACATGGGAGGTCAGTTTAACATAAGAGGTCAGTTTAACATAGGAGGTCAGTTTAACATAAGAGGTCAGTTTACCATGGGAGGTGAGTTTAACATAGGAGGTCAGTTTAACATAGGAGCTCAGTTTAACATGGGAGGTCAGTTTACCATGGGAGTTTAGTTTAACATAGGAGGTCAGTTTAACATAGGAGGTCAGTTTAACATGGGAGGTCAGTTTAACATAGGAGATCAGTTTAACATAAGAGGTCAGTTTAACATGGGAGGTCAGTTTAACATAAGAGGTCAGTTTACCATGGGAGGTCAGTTTAACATGGGAGGTGAGTTTACCATGGGAGGTCAGTTTAACATAAGAGGTCAGTTTACCATGGGAGGTCAGTTTAACATGGGAGTTCAGTTTACCATGGGAGGTCAGTTTAACATAAGAGGTCAGTTTAACATGGGAGCTCAGTTTAACATAGGAGGTCAGTTTAACATGGGAGGTCAGTTTAACATGGGAGGTCAGTTTAACATAAGAGGTCAGTTTAACATGGGAGCTCAGTTTACCATGGGAGGTCAGTTTAACATGGGAGGTCAGTTTAACATGGGAGGTCAGTTTAACATAAGAGTTCAGTTTAACATGGGAGCTCAGTTTAACATAGGAGGTCAGTTTAACATAAGAGGTGAGTTTACCATGGGAGTTCAGTTTAACATAGGAGGTCAGTTTAACATGGGTCAGTTTACCATAGGAGGTCAGTTTAACATAGGAGGTCAGTTTAACATGGGAGGTGAGTTTAACATGGGAGGTGAGTTTAACATGGGAGGTCAGTTTACCATAGGATGTCAGTTTAACATAGGAGGTCAGTTTAACATAGGAGGTGAGTTTAACATGGGAGGTCAGTTTAACATGGGAGGTCAGTTTAACATGGGAGGTCAGTTTAACATAAGAGGTCAGTTTAACATAAGAGGTCAGTTTAACATGGGAGGTCAGTTTACCATGGGAGGTCAGTTTACCATGGGAGGTCAGTTTAACATGGGAGTTCAGTTTAACATGGGAGTTCAGTTTAACATGGGAGGTGAGTTTAACATAGGAGGACAGTTTAACATAGTAGGTCAGTTTAACATAAGAGGTCAGTTTACCATGGGAGGTCAGTTTCACATGGGAGGTCAGTTTAACATAAGAGGTCAGTTTACCATGGGAGGTCAGTTTAACATAGGAGGTCAGTTTAACATAAGAGGTCAGTTTACCATGGGAGTTCAGTTTAACATAGGAGTTCAGTTTAACATGGGAGGTCAGTTTAACATGGGAGGTCAGTTTAACATAGGAGGTCAGTTTAACATAGGAGGTCAGTTTAACATAGGAGTTCAGTTTAACATGGGAGTTCAGTTTAACATAGGAGGTCAGTTTAACATAGAGTTCAGTTTAACATAGGAGTTCAGTTTAACATGAGAGGTCAGTTTAACATAGGAGGTCAGTTTAACATGGGAGGTCAGTTTAACATAAAAGGTCAGTTTACCATGGGAGGTCAGTTTAACATGGGAGTCCAGTTCACCTTGGGAGTCCAGTTACCATAGGTCAGATTACCATAGGAGGTCAGTTTACCATGGGAGGTTAGTTTACCATGGGAGGCCAGTTCACCATGGGAGTCCAGTTTATCATAGAAGTCCAGTTTACCATAGGAGGTCAGTTTACCATGGAAGTCCAGTTTACCATGGAAGTTCAGTTCACCATGGAAGTTCAGTTCACCATGGAAGTCCAGTTTACCATAGGAATTAAGTTTACCATGGGAGTCCAGTTTGCTTACCATCCTTGTACTCTGCACGCCAATCGGTGTTTGTGGATCTTCTGTTTGCTGCTGCTGTTGTTGTTGTAATGCGCTGATCCCGTGCGAGAAGCAAAGAGCTTTAAAGTTCATCGGATTTCTCCTCCTCCTCCTCCTGCTGCTGCTGCTGCTGCGGTCTAAATGAATGTTCCCGATTCCGATGCTGTTCGATCACAAGGAGGTTCAGGGCGCCGCTAAATCGTCTTGAAATAAATACAACATATATTTGTGATTCAAGTAAATTGATCGTTGAAATCCCAGAAGTGTATCATCATCATCGTCGTCATCATCGTCATCGTCGTCATCGTCGTCAGACAAAATACGCAATAAGCGAGCAGAGCTGGAATGTTTATTTCGAGTGGAGGAGGAGGGGGGAGGGGCTACGGGGAGGGAGGAGGGGGAAGGAGGGGAGAGGAGGATGGGGGGGGAGAGAAGAGAGGAGGGAGGAGGGTAGAGGGGGGAAGAGGGAGGGAGGAGGATAAAGAGAGGGAGGGAGGAGGATGGGGGGAGGGGAGGAATTAGGAGGAGAGGGAGGGGAGAGGATGGGGGGAGGGGAGGGGAGGGGAGAGGAGGGGGAAGGAGGCGGGGGGGAGGAGGAGAGGGAGGGGGGAGGAGAGAAATGGGAGGGAGGGAGGGAGGAGGGGGGAGGAGGATGAGGAGGAGGAGAGAAGGGAGGGGAGAGAAGGGAGGGGGGAGGAGGGGGGATGAGGAGGAGAGGGAGGAAAGAGGGGGAAGGGGGGAGGTTTGGGGGATCAGCGAGTCACAAGACCGACTAAGACAACAAGAAGCGATACAAACGAGACCTTGAGTGCAAAAAAAAGTATTTAAAAAATTGCGATCAGCTCGCTTATTAAATAACAATCAATTCGTTGGCAACGTTCCGCTGAGTACAAATTGTGCGTGTCTACATGAATGCGCGCGGGGCTTTTGACTTGACGACGAAATGGCATCATCCAGGTGACACGAGCAAAATAATTAATATTTTTAAAAAAACTTTTTTTAAAAACACGCTTTAATTAAATATACCGTACTAGTCATGGCAGAACTCCACGACTCCAGGAAGAGGCCCCGAAGCTTGCCACGACGTAAGGGACCGTGGCCAATTACAGCCAACGTCAGTTGAGCGTGGACAATTAGACCCAAGCCGAAACGTAACATGCAAAAAGATTCTTGAAAAAAATTTTATTTTATTTTTCATGATAGAATATATTGTTGTCATCAGTAAGACATAAGTATACCAAGTTTGCAGTCGATAACACATTGAGAAGTGGGTTAAAATTGCGTTACAAGATTTGAGGATACAACAACGACCTCCTGATGCACCTAGCCTGGCACAGTAGGGGGGCACAGGTGGTGCATCGGCCAGTCGTCGCAGTCAGTCGACCCGTGGCACCTTCTGGGTCTGCCCCGTGACCTCTAGATGCACCTAGCCTGGCACGGTAGGGGGGTACAGGCGGTGCATCGGCCACTCATCTCAGTCAATCGACCCCGTGGCACCTGCTGGGTCTGTCCCGTGACCTCCTGCACCTAGCCTGGCACAGCAGGGGGGCACAGGTGGTGCATTGGCCACTCATCTCAGTCAGTCGACCCCGTGGCACCTGCTGGGTCTGCCCCGTGACCTCCAGGTGCACCTAGCCTGGCACAGCAGGGGGCACAGGTGGTGCATCGGCCACTCGTCTCAGTCAATCGACCCCGTGGCATTTGCAGGGTCTGCCCCGTGACCTCCAGGTGAACCTAGCCTGGCACGGTAGGGGGGCACAGGTGGTGCATCGGCCACTCATCTCAGTCAGTCGACCACAGGTGGAGGTTGCAATGATTGGGATCTTATTTTCCCGAGTAATTGGATGGACAACGAAAACGACGATGTTCGTGGTTGGTGACAATAACGTTGTCGAGTTTTGTTGGCGTCTAATAAGTTAATGATGCTGCTGCTGACGATGATGCTGATTATACACTGTTATCGCTGATCGAAATGACGAGCTCATACGTTGGTATTGTCGTTGATGGGAACGATGATTCCATCCATGAACATGAATGCGTCAACAATTACAAATGTCAATGCCCTGGTGGGTTTTATTCTCCAACACAACCGGTTAGTGCTGTACTAGTAACGAATTGTAGATGTTTTAATGGGATTAACTCAACACACAGCAACCGGTTAGTGCTGTACTAGTAACGAATTGTAAATGTTGTAGTGGGTTTAACTCTCCAACACACAGAAACGGGTTAGTGCTGTACTAGTAACGAATTGTAAATGTTGTAGTGGGTTTAACTCTCCAACACACAGAAACCGGTTAGTGCTGTACTAGTAACGAATTGTAAATGTCGTAGTGGGTTTAACTCTCCAACACACAGCAACCGGTTAGTGCTGTACTAGTAACGAATTGTAAATGTTGTAGTGGGTTTAACTCTCCAACACACAGCAACCGGTTAGTGCTGTACTAGTAACGAATTGTCAATGTTGTAGTGGGTTTAACTCTCCAACACACAGCAACCGGTTAGTGCTGTACTAGTAACGAATTGTCAATGTTGTAGTGGGTTTAACTCTCCAACACACAGCAACCGGTTAGTGCTGTACTAGTAACGAATTGTCAATGTTGTAGTGGGTTTAACTCTCCAACACATAGCAACCGGTTAGTGCTGTACTAGTAACGAATTGTAAATGTTGTAGTGGGTTTAACTCTCCAACACACAGCAACCGGTCAGTGCTGTACTAGTAACGAATTGTAGATGTTGTAATGGGTTTAACTCAACACACAGCAACCGGTTAGTGCTGTACTAGTAACGAATTGTAAATGTCGTAGTGGGTTTAACTCTCCAACACACAGCAACCGGTTAGTGCTGTACTAGTAACGAATTGTAAATGTCGTAGTGGGTTTAACTCTCCAACACAACCGGTTAATGCTGTACTAGTAACGAATTGTCAATGTAGTAGTGGGTTTAACTCTCCAACACAGAGCAACCAGTTAGTGCTGTACTAGTAACGAATTGTAAATGTTGTAGTGGGTTTAACTCTCCAACACACAGCAACCGGTTAGTGCTGTACTAGTAACGAATTGTAAATGTTGTAGTGGGTTTAACTCTCCAACACAACCGGTTAGTGCTGTACTAGTGTAATAAAAGACTCGGACGCTTCTCTCTGACTCCGTGTCCTTTATTTGGGTTCGCGTTCTCTTTCCCTCACGGCACTCCTCCTGAGACTCTCTCCCTGGCAGCCCCACATCTGCCTTCGCTCCCGTAGCCTTCCGCGCTCCTGCAGCTCCGCTGCAGGCTCTTGGTGCAGCCCTCCGGCTGCTCTCACAGCAGCTCCACCGCTGCTCCCTGTTCCTCCGTGCTCGGTCACCGCTGGCCGGCGGTGCCGAGTCTTACCGTGTGTGGCGATCTCGCCACTCCCCTATCTCAGCCCTCCGTGGCCTCTGTGGCTATCTCGCCATCTCTAACCTCAGCCCAGCGTGGCCTCTGTGGCTATCTCGCCACTCTCTGTCTCTATCCCCAACTCTCTCTTCCACCCCGCTGGCTGGCGCCGTCATGAGCCCCTCAGCCACCAGGCTGAGGCACGGCGACCACCCAACGTGTTCACCACCCTTCACTCCCCCGACTGACCCAGATGGCTTCCTGTCTCCCCGCTATAACTTATCCCCCACGTGACCCTGACTCCTCCCTCTCGGATCGTCATATCCGCCCCGCCCATTTACGCCCGCATTACACTAGTAACGAATTGTCAATGTTGTAGTGGGTTTAACTCTCCAACACACAGCTACCGGTTAGTGCTGTACTAGTAACGAATTGTAAATGTTGTAGTGGGTTTAACTCTCCAACACACAGCAACCGGCTAGTGCTGTACTAGTAACAAATTGGCCACGTTCTGTTTACATGATAAACCTTTTACTAATTGGCTGTGTCGTTTACACTTACAGGATCTAACCTAATGTACGATATTCATCGCGACAGCCTACGTGTTCAAATTATTACTAGCTGATGATGACGATGCACGTTATGCCGATGATAGCCGTGTCCCATATTGATCCTGATGGTGATGGTGTACCTCTGATTAAATCCGTGATGATGATGTTGATGTTCTCTTGACAATGATGATGGTGATGTATTGGGTTGATGGTCATCATGTCGACGAGTTTGGTATATTTATTGATGATGTTGTATATTGACAGTGATGATGATGTCTTGGGTTAACGGTCATCATGTAGACGATATTAATGCATGTATTGATGATGATGTATTGGCAATGATGATGATGCTGATGAAGATGTCTCATTGACGACGAGGATTACCGCAATCATCATAGGCGTAGTGATAGGGGTAGCGATAGGGGTAGCGATAGTGGTTGAGATAGGAGTAGTGATAGGAGTAGTGATAGGGGTAGTGATAGGGGTTGGTGTAGTGTAAGGGGTAGTGATAGGGGTAGCGATAGGGGTAGTGATAGTGGTTGAGATAGGAGTAGTGATAGGGGTAGTGATAGGGGTTGGTGTAGTGATAGGGGTAGTGATAGGGGTAGCGATAGGGGTAGCGATAGGGGTAGCGATAGGGGTAGCGATAGGGGTAGTGATAGTGGTTGAGATAGGGGTAGTGATAGGGGTAGTGATAGGGGTTGGTGTAGTAATAGGGGTAGTGGTAGGGGTAGTGATAGGGGTAGTGATAGGGGTAGTGATAGGGGTAGCGATAGGGGTAGCAGTAGGGGTAGTGATAGGGGTAGTGACAGGGGTAGTGGTAGGGGTAGTGATAGGGGTAGTGATAAAGGTAGTGATAGGGGTTGGGGTAGGGGTAGCGATAGGACTAGTGATAGGGGTAGCGATAGGGGTAGTGATAGGGGTAGTGGTCCGGGTAGTGATAGTGGTTGAGATAGGGGTAGTGATAGGGGTAGTGATAGGGGTAGCGATAGGGGTAGTGATAGGGGTAGTGGTCCGGGTAGTGATAGGGGTTGGTGTAGTGATAGTGGTCGGGTAGTGATAGGGGTTGGTGTAGTGATAGTGGTCGGGGTAGTGATAGGGGTAGTGATAAACGTAGTGATAGGGGTTGGGGTAAGGATAGCGATAGGACTAGTGATAGGGGTAGTGATAGGGGTAGTGATAGGGGTAGCGATACGGGTAGTGATAGGGGTAGTGGTCCGGGTAATGATAGGGGTTGGTGTAGTGATAGTGGTCAGGGTAGTGATAGGGGTAGTGATAAAGGTAGTGATAGGGTTTGGGTAGTGGTAGCGATAGGACTAGTGATAGGGGTAGTGATAGGGGTAGCGATAGGGGTAGTGATAGCGGTAGTGGTCAGGGTAGTGATAGGGGTTGGTTGGTGTAGTGATAGTCGTCGGGGTAGCGATAGGGGTAGTGATAGGGGTACCAAAAGTTAATACCCTCGGTGGGGTTTTGCGCTGGTAGGATGGGGCCGATGGTTTAGTGTTGCGTTGTGTGTGTGCAGTGGCTCTCAGACAACTTGTACTGTAGAGGTTTCTTTACTCATTATGTAGGGCGTTTCGCGCATATAACTTGAACTTGGACAGGGATAACGCACGGATCACTTGGGCCAGGGATAACGGCGCAGATAACTTGGACCAGAGATGGCACGCAAGCAGCGACGATGCAAAGACAGCGACGTCGCGAAGTCATCGACAGCGTCATCTGGTCCAACACCATGTGAGACGAGGCTCTAAGATAAGCTGTCTCGGGTGTGGACCAATCAACTTCAAGGACAGTGCATATCATTATCATCATCAGAGTTGTTGCTTTTTGTTTGCATTTTGACTGCTTGTGTTGTGGTTATTGAAAACATGATGCCTTGTATAAAGGTGTCAGTTTTTGTACCAGTTGAAAGGGTAAAAACCTATTACTATATTTTGCCACTGGTAAAGGAGATGTCTCATAGTGTAAATGCTTCACCCCGAGCTCTCAATACTCTGATAGTGCGCTGTTTTTGAGTTGTACGCCTTTTCGCGTCATCTGGTCCAACACCATGTGAGACTAGGCTCTAAGAAAAGCTGTCTCGGCTGTGGACCAATCAATCTCAAGGACAGTGCATACATTATCAGAGTTGTTTGTTTTTTGTTTGCATTTCGACCGCAGGCATTGTGGTCACTGCAAACAACGACTCCTTGTTAAATTTCGATTTAAAGCTTTCGTGACTGCAGGGATTCATCTTCTTGTTTCTTTCGGTAAAGTCCCTTCTACGTGACTTTACCGAAAGAAACAAGAAGATGACTCCTTGTTAATAAAAGGTATCAGTTTTGTTGCCAGATAAAAGGGTAAAAAAACAATTATCAGCGTGAAGACAGTCGACCCCAATCCCACGGCAGCCCCGAACCTCGCCTCTCACTCCTTTTTATTCTCAGCGTGGCACTAACTCTGCCCCCAGTCACGCTCCCTTTCTCAAAACCTCTAGCCCCTTGCCGAACTTCCCAGATGGTCACGCTTCCGTGGTTACCCCTCTTGACCGCTGGGTCACGTACTAATCCCATATCTGCATTTCCCATAAATATGCTAAATTCCACTTGAGATGCAAATTCTTTTGTCAAGGCGCTCTTCCCCCTCCAACCCAGCTTAAATATACGCTCCAAGCCTGGGTGTTTCATTCAGACGCTGTCTTCTCGACAGACCTGTTCTTCACCTGAGGACGGCTGCTTGCGTTGTGGCCGAAACGTCGTGAGAATTGTATTTTATTATGTTATATTTGTATTATTTTATTATTTCCCTTCTACGTGACTTTACCGAAAGAGCCAAGAAGAGGGTCACATACTGTTCCTGCACCCGCACCGTCTCCACACACTCACTGTCTCTACGTATGCGTCCGGGTGATTGTGTTGACCTTCCTTGTACTTTGAACTCCTATCGTGTCTGTGTACCTGCGTTTGTTGTTGTTGTTGTAATGTTCTTACCCCGTGCCCCTACCCGAACATCTCTGACAGAAGAGCTTTGTGGCTCATCGGATTCCTCCTGCAGTATAAATACAATTTAACACGTGGCAGGCTTTCGCAACCAATATTATTCATAATATAGGTTTTGGGTCAGATCGCGTTATTTATAAATGTGTCATAACCCTCCACCACCCGACACGGCCAAATAGTAAAAAATGTGTCACGTTTTTCAAAGGACAAAACAATTCACTTCTTTAGCCCACCTGTGTGCTGAAGAGAGAATCAACAGCATTTTAAAATTTGAGTAGCACGACGTTTCGCTGATAGTTACAATCAGCTTCATCGGGCAAGAATGGTGAAGCTCTCCTGTTGCTTCTGGTCTTAAATAGAGCAGCATCAGGGTGACGTCATCATTTAGAAATTGTATAAATACAATTTCTGATTCGGGGTTGGGGGGGAGGGCGGTAGTGGGGAGGGGGCAGAGGTCGCAAACGGCTTTTGATTCCTTACCCGTACCCGGCCGCACCAGGGTCGCAAATGGGTACCCGTACCCATACCCAGCCGGGTACGGGTACCTGTTCCCTACCCGTACCCGTACCCTACCCGAAATGAGTGACAAACAGTGACTCACCAGTGACTCACGGCCTACCCGTACCCGGCCGCACCAGGGTCGCAAACGGCTACCCGTACCCGGCTGAGTACGAGTAGCCGGGTATCGGGTAGGGTACGGGTATCGAGTACCCGGTTGCGACCTCTGGGAGGGGGGTGGGGTGAGGGCAAGGGGGGGGTCGCCCCCCCCCCTCCCTCCTTAATGATAGGCGGGCAACACCTTCCTCCGGAAGAGCTTCCGGACGCCGTGCTGTATCTCCACGGTCCTCAGTCCGTAGATGATGGGGTTGAGGAGCGGCGGCACCACGTGGAAGTTGATGGCTAGGTAGGCGGGCAGGTAGACGGAGTCGACCAAGTACCTCTGGATGTGGTTCTGCGCGATGAGCAGCACGACGGACACCTGCAGCACGAGAAACACCATGAGGTGGGTGACGCACGTGCGCAGAGCCTTTCCCCGGCTCCGCCGCGACGCCCCGTCCCCGTCCCCGCCGCCGCCGAGACGGAGCGTCGCGACGAGCGCGTACGACGCCAGAACCGTGGCCGCGCCCCCGGCAAGCAGCGTGGACTTGACGGCGAGGTCGTAGGCCCGGTTGGCCGCCGCGTCGCCGGCGGCGTCGCACGCCATCCGCACGAGGGCGAAGTGGTCGCAGTGCGGCATCGCGACGTGGCGCTCCCCGCACAGCCGGAGGCGCGAGGCGAGCGCCACGAAGCCGAGCATCAAGGCGGCGGCGACGCCGTCGACGACGGCGCACGCGGCCAGGGCGCGCCCGTTGGTGACGATGGACGCGTAGCGGAGGGGTCGGCGGACGGCGAGGGCGCGGTCCACGGCCATCGAGGCGAGGGAGAGGCCCGCGAGCGCGCCGTAGATGTGCGCCACGTACATCTGAGCGACGCACGTGCCCAGCGGCACGCCGTCGGCGCTAGCCACGTTGCGCGCGTAGCCGGGCAGGGTCGCCGTGCTGCCCAGGAGGTCGCAGGCGGCGAGGTTGGCGAGGAGGACGAACATCGGCCTGTGGAGGCGGCGGTCGAGGAAGATGGCCGCCACGAGGAGGGAGTTGCCAGCGACGATGGCGGCGTAGGTGACGGCGAAGAGGGCGACGTAGAGCGGGCGGAGGGAGGGCGGCTCGCGGAAGGGGCTAGACATGAAGACGGGAGCCCAGGGAGACTCCCACGCGGTCAGGCCGGCAGGATCCCAAGCGGTCGCGTTGAGGGGCTCACGGAGGGAGGTGGAGTTTGGTGCCACCATTGTTCTGCGCGAGCGCGTGTACGTCTGCGTTTGTCGCGTGTGTTCGATTTCGTTCGTCCCCAGGTCCTCTGTGAGGCGGGGTCGGTGGGTGGACGGGGTGGGAAAGGGGGTGAATGGTTAGAGGAGTTGTGTAGTATATAATGTAGTGTTTAGTGTAGTGTATAGTAGTGTATTGTATAGTGTATAGTAGTGTATAGTGTATTGCCTAGTGGTGAATAGTGTAGTGTATAGTAGTGTATAGTGTAGTGTATAGTGTAGTGTATAGTAGTGTACAGTGTAGTGTACAGTGTAGTGTATAGTAGTGTATAGTGTAGTGTATAGTGTAGTGTATAGTGTAGTGTATAGTGTAGTGTTGTAGTGTATAGTGTAGTGTTGTAGTGTATAGTGTAGTGTTGTAGTGTATAGTGTATAGTGTTGTAGTGTATAGTGTAGTATTGTAGTGTATAGTGTTGTAGTGTATAGTGTAGTATTGTAGTGTATAGTGTTGTAGTGTATAGTGTAGTATTGTTGTGTATAGTGTAGTGTTGTAGTGTATGGTGTAGTGTTGTAGTGTATAGTGTAGTGTATAGTGTATAGTGTAGTGTATAGTGTAGTGTATAGTGTAGTGCTGTGGTTTTTAACCTGGATTGCATCACGCACAGCACACCGGTGTGTTGGAGAGCCAAGCAACAACATTCACAATCTGAGCACGACGTTTCGCCAGTAATCACAACCAGCTTCATCAGGCGACAGCCAGATTTGTTCGGAAATCCTCCCGTTTTGTTCCTTAAATAGAAGGGCAGATGTGATGGCGTCACTTGAGCACTTCCAACGGTTTTAAGGTAATTTTGGGGTGCTGATTCCAAATCTGGAATCAGTTTTTGTCCATCGCATCAGGTTTTTGAGATATCAAATCTTGCATTTTCAACAAAAACTGCAGAAGAAAAATATTAAATAAATGTGGATATCTACATAAAATTATATTAGAAATACACTATCCTAAAAATACAGCACCATATTTTAACACTAAAGCAGTCACTGACTCGCAACAACTTGCAATCATAAGTGGCAGAGTTAATTTCGGGTAAAGTCAAAGAAAATGGGGTATGCCGATAGCATAAAAATGAGATATCATAGAGCAAATCTGAGATCAGATTTGGAATCAGCAACCTGAAATTAGTCTAAAACAGCTGCAAAAGTCCAGGCCAGAAAAAAAATGATTTATTTTTGTTGACCAGTGTAATCCACGATGTAACTCGATGTTTGTTCCTGGGTAGGGTATCCATTGCCGTTTGGGTTATTTATATGGGAATCAACATACGTTGTGCATGCGCGTTATGCAAGCCCATTGTTCCTGTACCTCCTGTCGAGTGTGTTGCACTAAAACAGCCGTGCCTTCTTCTTGGTTCTTTCGGTAAAGTCATGTAGAATGGAAATAATAATAAAATAATAAAAATAAAACATAATAAAATAATTCTCACGACGTTTCGGCCACAACGCAAGCAGCCGTCCTCAGGTGTAGAACAGGTCTGTCGAGAAGACAGCGTCTGAATGACACACCCCAGGCTTGGAGCGACTATCTAAGCTGGGATGGAGGGGGAAGAGCGCCTTGACAAAAGAATTTGCATATCAAGAGGAATTTAGCATATTTATGGGAAATGCAGATATGCGATTAGTACTAATTGTGAAATGCGTAGGAGGTTTGGCGGGGGGTTTAAAGTCATTATTCCCGTGTATTATGCAGGATTAGCAGCATCAAAGGGAGGGGATAGGGGTAACATTAATAAACGGAAGGAATGTTAATAGTATGTAGCTGTTAATATTATGTAGCTACCAGAGACGTGCCTGTTATAGTTCAACGGTAGTCCCTATTGAAGAATGGTGACCTTCATAGGCATGCATTTAAAGTGTTACTTGACGATTCGCTTCCAGGTAGCACTAAGTTTGTAGCTATCCGAACGGTTAAAATTATTTTTATTTCTCTCAATTGCGATAGATTATATAACTAGTCTTGGCCAGTCGTAACTAGTTTTGCACAGAACTTCAACATTGTCAAAATCAAATGAGTCTCATTGTTGGCGCGCTCGTTCTGCCACTGCCGCCAGTTGTATTTGGGAGTATTTTATATTTCTGTGGTGTTCTTTTAACCTCGTGCTGATCATTCGTAGTCCTGTTTGCCCAACACAGCATTTGCCACAAATCTTGATAGCTTCGGCAAATGCATCTTCCGTACCAGACATACATTTCTGTATTTTATGTACCGTGCCAAATCTGACTCGGATGTTTTCTTTTTCCAAACATCTGGCTAGTTTATCGGTTACTCCGGCAATGTACGGTATTTTAATAGTTTTAATTACTTGAGCATTTTCAATCCTCGTGTTATTTGATTTGGTTTTTAGAATTCAGTGCCTTGTTGACATATGCATCATTGTAACCGGTCAATTGCAGAGCTTCTTGAACATGTTTAATTTCACTTCTCAGACTGTCGCCATCTGACACTTTCTTAGCACTACTATACACTACACTATACACTACACTACTATACACTACACTACTATACACTACACTATACACCAGAGGTGGGACAAAGTCATTGTCATGCAAGTCCAAGTCGAGTCTGAAGTCATCAAATTCATGACTCGAGTCTGACTCGAGTCCAAGTCACATGACTCGAGTCCACACCTCAGAGGTGGGACAAAGTCATTCTCATGCAAGTCCAAGTCGAGTCTGAAGTCATCAAATTCATGACTCGAGTCTGACTCGAGTCCAAATCACATGACTCGAGTCCACACCTCTGCTATACACTACACTACTATACACTACACTACTATACACTACACTATACACTACACTACTATACACTACACTATACACTACGCTACTATACACTACACCATACACTACACTACTATACATTACACTACTATACACTACACTATACACTATACTATACACTACTATACACTACACTATTCACTACTATACACTACACTACTATACACTATACACTACACTACTATAAACTACATTATACACTACTATACATTACACTACTATACACTACACACTACACTACTATACACTACACTATACACTACACTACTATACACTACACTATACACTACACTACTATACACTACACTATACTATACACTACACTATACACTACTATACACTACACTATACACTACTATACACTACTATACACTACACTATATACTACTATACACTACTATACACTACACTACACACTACTATACACTACACTATACACTACACTACACTACTATACACTACACTATACACTATACTATACACTACACTATACACTACACTATACACTACCATACACTACTATACACTACACTATATACTACTATACACTACTATACACTACACTATACACTACTATACACTACCATACACTACACTATATACTACTATACACTACTATGCACTACACTATACACTACTATACACTACCATACACTACACTATATACTACTATACACTACTGTACACTACACTAACATACACTACTATACACTTCACTATACACTACACTACTATACACTATACACTACACTACTATAAACTACATTATACACTACTATACACTACACTACTATACACTACATTATACACTACACTACTATACACTACACTACACAATACACTACACTATACACTACACTTCTATACACTACACTATATACTACACTACACAATACACTACACTATACACTACACTACTATACACTACATTATACACTACACTACTATACACTACACTATACACTACACTGCTATAACTATACACTACACTATACACTACTATACACTACTATACACTACACTAATATACACTACTATATACTACACTATACACTACACTATACACTACTATACACTACTATACACTACACGATACACGACACTATACACTACTATACACTACACTCCTACACACTACTATGCACTACACTAATATACACTACTATACACTACACTATACACTACACTACACACTACTATACATTACACTATACACTACACTATACACATTTCTATATTTGACGCGATCTAACCCAAAACAAACCTCTATTACGGATGATGTTGGTCGCGCAAGCCTACGTGTTAAGCCTGTGTATTCGCTTATTAGACTTCTAGTTCACTGCGTCAATGGATTATTTATAAAAGTATTCATATCATCGTTGTTATTATTATATTGCTGAGTGTCTGATGCTGTGTCATGTACAGCGCTTTGAGATCGTTGATGAAAATACGCTCCGTTTGATCGTGATCATCATCATCATCGTTAATTGTTATTATTAAACGAGATTCGAAGATTTCGTGGCGGCATGAATTACTCGTTGGTTCTGTCGGTAAAGCCGCGTGGAAAATAAAAAAAAATTAACCCGTATAAACAAAGTTTTTCACTATAAATCCTTTATATGCGTGTTCAATGGGCCACAACCCAGCCCACATTGGTCTTTGAAACGGGCGGCTAGAGTCCTCTCGTCCTCTGGCTTGAGATGGCTGCCACCTATGGGTCAGATGATTGCCTGCCACCATTAAGCAATTGGTAATTAAATCTATATTTTTTTACCTAACAAAAAAAAAATTTCACGAAAAGAAATTGTCACGCACAACGAGTCTGTGTGCAAAATGTCAGCTCGATTGGATCACGGGAAGTGAGTTAAAAAACGACCGAAAGATTTGCACGGTCCTAAGCAAGCAAGCGAACTTAATATAATGGATTTAAAAATCAAACATTAATAAAATGCGACGTTTCGGTTGCAATACAAGCAGCCATCGGCAGGTAAGAATGAATGATGAAACAGAGAGACACTATCCCCCGTGACAAAGACAAAGATCCCCCGTGTAGCCTGAGCAGACTGTTGGGGCAAGTGCTGTTAGCGAGCAGCACCTATGAAGGCTACCGGTACTGTGGCACACGAGGGGGTGGGTGGCCAGCACCACGCTCGGCCGCCTTTGTCTCCCGAGTGGCGATGTTTACACACCGCACCAGGTACTCATTTAAGGCTGAGTCGACCTAGGAGAGGCCCAGGACCGGTTCAGATAATCGTCACTGGTGTTAGCCGTGAGCGGGAATCGAACCCGGGTTGCCAGGTTCATAGCGCAGCGCGCTAACCGCTACACCACCGCTCCCCATTGACACACACACACAGTGACACACACAGTGACACACACACACACAGTGACACACACACAGTGACACACACACACACAGACACACACACACACAGTGATACACACAGTGACACACACGCACACAGTGACACGCACACAGAGACACACACAGTGATACACACAGTGACACACACACAGTGACACACACACAGTGACACACACAGTAACACACACACAGACACACACATAGTGACACACACACAGTAACACACACACAGTAACACACACACAGTGACACACACACAGTGACACACACACAGTGACACACACAGTGACACACAGTGACACACACAGTGACACACACACACACAGTGATACACACAGTCACACACACAGTGACACACACACAGTGGCACACACACAGTGGCACACACAGTAACACACACACACACAGTGACACACACACAGTGACACACAGTGACACAAAGATAAAGACAAAGATCCCCCGTATAGCCTGAACAGACTGTAGGGGCAAGTGCTGTTAGCGAGCACCTATGAAGGCCGGAACGGTACACGAGGGGGTGGGTGGCCAGCACCACGCCCGACCGCCTTTGTCTCCCTAGTGGCAATGTTTACACACCGCACCAGGTACTCATTTAAGGCTGAGTCGACCTAGGGGAGGCCCAGGACCGGTTCAGATAATCGCCACTGGTGTTAGCCGTGAGCGGGAATCGAACCCGGGTCGCTAGGTTCATAGCGCAGCGCGCTAACCGCTACACCACCGCTCCCCACTCACACACACACAGTGACACACACACAGTGACACACACACACAGTGACACACACACAGTGACACACACAATGACACACACACACAGCGACACACACACACACAGTCACACACACACAGTGACACACACAGTAACACACACACAGTGACACACACACACAGTGAAACACACAGTGACACACACACACAGTGACACACAGTAACACACACAGTGACACACACACACAGTGACACAAACACACAGTGACACACACACACAGTGACACACAGTAACACACACAGTGACACACACACACAGTGACACACACACACACAGTGACACACACACAGTGACACACACACACAGTGACACACACACAGTGACACACACAGTGACACACACACAGTGACACACAGTGACACACACACACAGTGACACACACAGTGACACACACACACAGTGACACACACACAGTGACACACACAGTGACACACACACAGTGACACACAGTGACACACACACACAGTGACACACACAGTGACACACACACACAGTGACACACACACACAGTGACACACACAGTGACACACACACAATGACACACAGTGACACACACACACAGTGACACACACAGTGACACACACACAGTGACACACACACACAGTGACAACACACAGTGACACACACACAGTGACACACAGTGACACACACACACAGTGACACACACAGTGACACACACACACAGTGACACACACACACAGTGACACACACAGTGACACACACACAGTGACACACAGTGACACACACACACAGTGACACACACAGTGACACACACACACAGTGACACACACACACAGTGACACACACAGTGACACACACACAGTGACACACAGTGACACACACACACAGTGACACACACTGTGACACACACACACAGTGACACACACACAGTGACACACACAGTGACACACACACAGTGACACACAGTGACACACACACACAGTGACACACACACAGTGACACACACACACAGTGACACACACACAGTGACACACACAGTGACACACACACAGTGACACACAGTGACACACACACACAGTGACACACACAGTGACACACACACACAGTGACACACACACAGTGACACACACAGTGACACACACACAGTGACACACAGTGACACACACACAGTGACACACACAGTGACACACACACACAGTGACACACACACACAGTGACACACACAGTGACACACACACAATGACACACAGTGACACACACACACAGTGACACACACAGTGACACACACACACAGTGACACACACACACAGTGACACACACAGTGACACACACACAGTGACACACAGTGACACACACACACAGTGACACACACAGTGACACACACACACAGTGACACACACACACAGTGACACACACAGTGACACACACACAGTGACACACAGTGACACACACACACAGTGACACACACAGTGACACACACACACAGTGACACACACACACAGTGACACACACAGTGACACACACACAGTGACACACAGTGACACACACACACAGTGACACACACTGTGACACACACACACAGTGACACACACACAGTGACACACACAGTGACACACACACAGTGACACACAGTGACACACACACACAGTGACACACAGTGACACACACACACAGTGACACACACACAGTGACACACACAGTGACACACACACAGTGACACACAGTGACACACACACACAGTGACACACACAGTGACACACACACACAGTGACACACACACACAGTGACACACACAGTGACACACACACAGTGACACACAGTGACACACACACACAGTGACACACACTGTGACACACACACACAGTGACACACACACAGTGACACACACAGTGACACACACACAGTGACACACAGTGACACACACACACAGTGACACACAGTGACACACACACACACAGTGACACACACACACAGTGACACACACAGTGACACACACACAGTGACACACAGTGACACACACACACAGTGACACACAGTGACACACACACACAGTGACACACACACAGTGACACACACAGTGACACACACACAGTGACACACAGTGACACACACACACAGTGACACACACACACTGACACACACACACGAATGCTCACCTCCAGCCCACTGGCTCAGCTGACACCTCCTCGATGTGCCCCCCACACAGTCACGAAGCACACCACCTCTGCCCTTTATATCGTAGAGAAGAATTTTAAAAAAACACGAAGTGGGGGGGGGGGGGAGAGAGAGTCCAAGCAGAGTCTGTGTAATTAACCGCTCCAGGGGTCAAGAATGTCTTAGGGGGTCTTTTTTTAAACCCTGAACCAAGAGGGCAACCACCAGGGAGGCGATTCTCAAACTCGGCCACTTAATTGCTTGATCATGCTGAAGCTGCTGCTGCGGTGGGTGGCTATGAGATGTTGACTACCTCGCCTGGTGTACAGGAGGTCGTGTTGGAGTTTGCGTGTCTCTCTCTTTCTCTCTCTATCATCATCATCACGGTGGCTATGAGATGTTGACTACCTCGCCTGGTGTACAGGAAGTCGTGGATTCAATCCCAAACCTGCTGTATATTTGGAGTTTGCGTGTCTCTCTCATCACCATCATTATCACGGTGGCTAGGAGATGTTGACTACCTCGCCTGGTATACAGGAGGTCGTGTTGGAGTTTGCGTGTCTCTCTCTCTCTATCATCATCATCACGGTGGCTAGGAAATGTTGACTGCCTCGCCTGGTGTACAGGAGGTCATGTTGGAGTTTGCGTGTCTCTCTCTCTCATCATCATCACGGTGGCTAGGAGATGTTGACGACCTCGCCTGGTCTACAGGAGGTCGTGTTGGAGTTTACGTGTCTCTCTCTCATCATCATCATCACGGTGGCTATGAGATGTTGACTACCTCGCTTGGTATGCAGGAGGTCGTGTTGGAGTTTACGTATTTCTCTCTCTCACTCTCATCATCATCACGGTGGCTATGAGATGTTGACTACCTCGCCTGGTGTACAGGAAATCGTGGGTTCAATCCCAAACCTGCTGTATTTTTGGAGTTTGCGTGTCTCTCTCATCACCATCATTATCACGGTGGCTAGGAGATGTTGACTACCTCGCCTGGTATACAGGAGGTCGTGTTGGAGTTTGAGTGTCTGTCTCTGTCATCATCATCATCATCACGGTGGCTAGGAAATGTTGACTACCTCGCCTGGTGTACAGGAAGTCGTGGGTTCAATCCCAAACCTGCTGTATATTTGGAGTTTGCGTGTCTCTCTCATCACCATCATTATCACGGTGGCTAGGAGATGTTGACTACCTCGCCTGGTGTACAGGAGGTCGTGTTGGAGTTTGCGTGTCTCTCTCTCTATCATCATCATCACGGTCGATATGTGATGTTGACTACCTCGCCTGGTGTACAGGAAGTCGTGGGTTCAATCCCAAACCTGCTGTATATTTGGAGTTTGCGTGTCTCTCTCATCACCATCATTATCACGGTGGCTAGGAGATGTTGACTACCTCGCCTGGTATACAGGAGGTCGTGTTGGAGTTTGCGTGTCTCTCTCTCTCTATCATCATCGTCACGGTGGCTAGGAAATGTTTACTGCCTCGCCTGGTATACAGGAGGTCGTGTTGGAGTTTGCGTGTCTGTCTCTCTCTGTCATCATCATCATCACGGTGGCTAGGAGATGTTGACGACCTCGCCTGGTGTACAGGAGGTCGTGTTGGAGTTTGCGTGTCTCTCTCTCTCTCATCATCACGGTGGCTAGGAGATGTTGACTACCTCGCTTGGTATACAGGAGGTCGTGGGTTCAATCCTGACCCTGACACCTGCTGTATATTTGGAGTCTGCGTGTCTCTCTCTCTCTCTCATCATCATGACGGTGGCTAGGAGATGTTGACTACCTCGCCTGGTATACAGGAGGTCGTGTTGGAGTTTGCGTGTCTGTCTCTCTCTGTCATCATCATCATCATCACGGTGGCTAGGAGATGTTTACGACCTCGCCTGGTGTACAGGAGGTCGTGTTGGTGTTTGCGTGCCTCTCTCTCTCTCATCATTATCATCACGGTGGCTATGAGATGTTGACTACCTCGCCTGGTGTACAGGAAGTCGTGTTGGTGTTTGCGTGTCTCTCTCTCTATCATCATCATCACGGTGGCTAGGAGATGTTGACTACCTCGCCTGGTGTACAGGAGGTCGTGTTGGTGTTTACGTGCCTATCTCTCTCATCATTATCATCACGGTGGCTATGAGATGTTGACTACCTCGCTTGGTGTACAGGAGGTCGTGGGTTCAATCCGAACCCTGACGCCTGCTGCTGTATATTTGGAATTTGCGTGTGTCTCTTTCATCATTATCATCACGGTGGCTAGGAAATGTTGACTAACTCGCCTGGTATACAGGAGGTCGTGTTGGAGTTTGCGTGTCTCTCTCTCTCTCATCATCACGGTGGCTATGATATGTTGACTACCTCGCCTGGTGTACAGGAAGTCGTGTTGGAGATTGCGTGTCTCTCTCTCTCTATCATCATCACGGTGGCTAGGAAATGTTGACTGCCTCGCCTGGTGTAAGGGAGGTCGTGTTGGTGTTTGCGTGCCTCTCTCTCTATCTCATCATCATCACGGTGGCTGGAAAGATGTTGACTACCTCGCCTGATATACAGGAGTTCGTGGGTTCAATCCTAACCCTGACGCCTGCTGCTGTATATTTGGAGTTTGCGTGTCTCTCTCTCTCATTACCATCATCATCACGGTGGCTAGGAGATGTTGACTACCTCGCCTGGTGTACAGGAAGTCGTGTTGGTGTTTGCGTGTCTCTCTCTCTCTCATCATCATCACGGTTGCTATGAGATGTTGACTACCTCGCCTGGTATACAGGAGGTCGTGGGTTCAATCCCAAGCCTGCTGTATATTTGGACATTTCGTCTCTCTGTCTCTCATCATCATCATCAAGGTGGCTAGGAGATGTTGACTACCTCGCCTGATATACAGGAGGTCGTGGGTTCAATCCTAACCCTGACGCCTGCTGCTGTATATTTGGAATTTGCGTGTTTCTCTCTCTCATCATCATCACGGTGGCTAGGAGATGTTGACTGCCTCGCCTGGTATACAGGAGGTCGGGTTGGAGTTTTCGTGTCTCTTTCTATCATCATCACGGTGGCTAGGAGATGTTGACTACCTCGCCTGGTGTACAGGAGGTCGTGTTGGTGTTTGTGTGTCTCTCTATCATCATCATCACGGTGGCTAGGAGATGTTGACTACTTCGCTCGGTCTACAGGAGGTCGTGGGTTCCATCCTTACCCTGCCGCCTGCTGTATATGTGGAGTCTGCGTGTCTCTCTCATCATCATCACGGTGGCTAGGAAATGTTGACTAACTCGTCTGGTGTACAGGAGGTCGTGGGTTCAATCCCAAGCCTGACGCCTGCTGTATATTTGTAGTTTGCGTGTCTCTCTCATCATCATCATCACGCGGGCTATGAGATGTTGACTACCTCGCCTGGTCTACAGGAAGTCGTGGCTTCAAGCCTGACACCTGCTGTATGTTTGGAGTCTGCGTGTCTCCCTCTTCTCTCTTTCTCACGGTGGTCGCGTGGATTTTTCTCCCGGGCCCTCCACATATAGAACAATGAGTTTCACCTGAAAACGATTGCTTGTGTTGCGATGGAAACGTCGTGATTTTTTTTATTTTATTTTTCTCTATGCGACTTTCCCGAAACACCCTAAGAGTAGAATGTTTCGATTTAAAGCTTCTTTCGTGACTGCAGGGATTCATATTCTTGGTTCTTTCGGTAAAGTCACGTAGAAGGGAAATAATAAAATAATAAAAAATAAAACATAATAAAACAATTCTCACGACGTTTCGGCCACAACGCAAGCAGCCGTCCTCAGGTGAAGAACATGTCTGTAGGAAAGACAGCGTCTGGTGTTCATTTAGACGCTGTCTTTCCTACAGACCTGTTCTTCACCTGAGGGCGGCTGCTTGCGTTGTGGCCGAAACGTCGTGAGAATTGTATTTTATTATGTTTTATTTATTTTATTTTATTATTTCCCTTCTACGTGACTTTACCGAAAGAACCAAGAAGAGTAGAATGTGTTAAACGATGTTTGTTCCTGGGTAGTAAGTATTGTTTCCCAATTGATTATGCCTCACAGGTACAGGAAGTGGCTATCATTCCCCGCAAACTTTGCTTTTATGAGCAGAACTTTGTGTGCAGTATAGACGCAAAGTCACACCGAGTTTTCTCAGTGACAATAGCCACATTTCTAAATGTCACTCTCCTGCTCACGAAGGGCAAAGTTCGTGGGAAAATGATAACAGACACTTTCTCTACTAGTAGTAGGTTTTTACCCTTTCAACTGGTACAAAACTGACACCTTTATACAAGGCATCATGTTTGCAATAACCACAACACAAGCAGTCAAAAATGCAAACAAAAAGAAACATCTCTGATGATGATAATGATATGCACTGTCCTTGAAGTTGATTGGTCCATACCCGAGACAGCTTTTCTTAGAGCCTATTCTCCACTGGTGTTGGACCAGATGACGCCAAAAGGCGTACAACTCAAAAACAGCGCACTATCAGAGTATTGAGAACTCGGAGTAAGCATTTACACTATGAGACATCTCTTTTACCAGTGGCAAAATATAGTAATAGGTTTTTACCCTTTAAACTGGTACAAAAACTGACACCGTTATACAAGGCATCATGTTTGCAATAACCACAACACAAGCAGTCAAAATGCTCTACCTTTGAAGCATAAGCAATTAGGAAAATAACGTTCGCTACCCAGGCACACACAATTTGTTGTGTTTGTGACACAGGAAATGAACCGAACGTTCAACAAGAAGCACTTCTCATGCTGTGGTTGTCTCACCTGATGACGGTTACCTGCGTTGCGACCGAAACGTCGTCGAACTATAACACATTCCCCTGCGGAGGGAGCTGGTAGGAACGTTGGGTTGCTCGTTCAATGGCCTGCAGGGTCAACGGCGGCGTGGTGTATTCCACAAAAATATGGCCGACTGTGAGGGCGGGCACAAGCCGGCGTGAGTAGGTTAAACGTTGAGTTTCATAAGGGCACCACGGGGTGACCAGCCCCTCCCCACCCAGCCCCACCCCTCCCACCCCCCACCCAGCCCCACCCAGCCCCTCCCCACCCAGCCCCTCCCCACCCAGCCCCACCCCTACCACCCCCCACTCTCCCCACCCAGCCCCTCCCCACCCCATCCAGCCCCTCCCCACCCTGCCCACCCAGCCCCACCCACCCCACCCAGCCCTTCCCCACACTCCCCTCCCTCCCTGAATATTACTTTTATTGTTTTTATATTACTTGTTTTTTTTATATCACTTATTTATTTTTTAATATTACTTATTTTATTTTAATATCACTTATTTTATTTTAATATCACTTATTTATTTTTTAATATTACTTATTTTATTTTAATATCACTTATTTTATTTTAATATCACTTATTTATTTTTAATATTACTTATTTTATTTTAATATCACATGTTTATTTTTTAATATCACTTATTTTATTTCTGAAGCTCACCTGGGAGGATTGGGGGGGGGCGCTATCACCAAATAATCGCTGCTCAACGACGCGGGCGGCGATGATGATGACGTCATCGTCGTCATCATCGCCACGTGGGCATTTATAGCAGATGCCGGATACTCTTAGAGTCTTAGGCCAGCCTACAGTACCGTTTGCTTGTCCATCACAACAACACAACAACAAACGCCATTCGTTACTAAGTGGCGGTGACGTCACCGCCACGCCTGTGCCAGGCTGTGTGCACGTTAAGGCCACGGAGTTTTAGAATGCCCGCTGGCAGGAGGTCACGGGACAGACCCAGCAGGTGCCACGGGTCGAATGAATGAGATGAGTGGCCGATGCACCACCTGTGCCCCCTACTGTGCCAACTTGCTGTGCTTTAGACACCCCGACGCTCCGCTCGTTGTTGTGAGCGTCGCTCCTCCGCCCTCCGTTGTTGTTGGAGGGCGACTGCCTCCAACTGCCCAGTAGCGTCCTACACGAGCCTCCTCCACTGAGGCCGATCTTGACACCGCTGGTACCAGTCATCGGCAAGTCCACTCAGCTCCACGTCCTCCTGTACCACATCACTCCATCTCTTCTCTAGCTCGTGCCGCGCCCGTTTAGCCCCCTCGATCCGGCCGAACAAAAGCTGTTTAGACATGCGGTGGCTGGGCATGCGGGCTACATGACCCAGCCAACGCAGCCTTGTCTGCCGTAAGAGCTCACCGATGGGACTTTGTCCAGATCTTTCAAGGGTTTGTGAGCTCCTCACACAATCCAGCCTGCAGGTTAATCCCAGGATGGATCGTAGGCAGGCCAGCCTAAATGTTTCTAACCGGCGAAGATGTTCTATTAGGGGGGTCCACGTCTCGGAAGCGTAGAGAAGGGAGGGAATGACCGTGGCCGAGAAGACCTGAAGTTTTGTGCGGAGCGACAGACCAGGTAGAAGCATACATTTTGAAAACAATTTAATGATTGTTAATAAACATTTTCATTTTCATTCTGTGCAATGAATATGTGATTGTTATAATTGTACTCTCCATTTTTCTTCGTTCAACTACAAAGTTTCAAGTATTTTTTTATAGTTATAATTACTTTATATATTTGATAATTACAAAAAAAATTCTATTTTATATTCTGAACATCCGCAGTTTTAGTTAGACGTTGAATATTTTCAAGTGAATTTTATGCTATACAGTATTTTTCATAAATGTTTTCTCCTACAACATCAGAGTGCAGCGCCACATTAAATACGCACTACAATGACAATAGTTTAAAGTGATTTGAAGCATGTTTAATTTTCAAAATGGAAATATGGTTTTGGGGGGGGGTAGAGCTTTGTGACGTCATATTTGAGGGGGGTCTGATTTTTTGTGACGCCGTGTGACGAGGGAGGGGGGGAGGGGGCGGTCAAAAATTGGTCAAAATCGCGTGACGTCATTTATGGACGGCCCCAATGCCGCTCCACTGGTTCGGAGTGACACCTCTGCTGTCAAAAATGGAGCTGGTCATGAGCACAATGCCCACTCTCCGCACAACTGCACCATCACCAATAGTCCGACTAAACAACCAGATGGTAACTTTGATTTGACCAGTGCCATTGGGGGAGAGGGGGGGGGATGGGAGGACCAATTTCAATTGGCCATTCCCCCCGTGGCGCTTGTAAGCCACCGCCAGCGGCCTAAAGCGGCCTCTGGGAATGGTTTGCGAGCGACTGGTAACTCCGTCACCTTCAACTAAAGTCCCACAGAATGGGGGGGAGGAGGGGGGGAGGGGGTGGAGAGGGGGAGGGGAGGAGGTCGTGGGGAGGGGGTATGGGGGGATGGGGGGCAGCGGGAGGGGGGGCAGCAAGGGGGGGGAGGGGAGGGGGCAGCCAGGGGGAGGGGAAGGGGGGAGGGGGATGAGGGGGGGAGGAGGGGGGGGAGGAGAAGGAGGGGGGGAGGAGGAGGAGGGGGAGGAGGGGGGGAGGGGGAGGAGGAGAGAATGAAACACCACCCCCACACCCTCCCCACCCCGACAATGGACGCCTCACGCGGCCGCCGTGACCTTGCCCCGGCGGCACACCTTGGCGGCGAGCCACGCCCTGATCTCGGCGGTGCGCAGGCCGTAGATGACGGGGTTGAGCAGCGGGGGCAGCACGTACACGGCCATGTTGACGACGCAGCGCGCCAGCGGCGAGACCCGCACGTAGCGCTCGACCCGGGGCATGGCGACGATGGCGAGGCTGCAGAGCGCGAAGACGCCCAGGCTGCCCAAGTGCGCGACGCACGTGCCCGCCGCCTTGCGTCCGCGACCCCGCCGCCCGCGCGACGAGCAGCACTCGAAGAGGATGCGGGCGTACGAGGCGGCGATGGCGGCCAGGCCGACGCCCATGGTGAGGGCGGTGACGGCGATGCCCGCGACGTTGTTGACGGACGTGTCGTTGCACGCCAACTTCGCCAGGGACATGTGGCTGCAGGAGAATTCGTCGACGACGCGGCCTCTGCACAGGTCTAGGCGAAGCACGAGGCACAAGATGGCGGAGACGCACGCGGCCGCCGCCGCGTGGACGGCCGCGCACGCGCGCAGGGCTCGCTCGTTGCCGAAGAGGGCGCCGTAACGCAGAGGGAGGCACACGGCGAGGTAGCGGTCGAGGGACATGGAGGCGAGGATGTAGTACTCGAGGCTCATGTAGACGTGGATGAAGTAGACCTGGGCCAGGCACTCGCCCGCCGTGATGGCGTTGGGCGCGACCAGGTCGCGCATGGCGCGCGGGAGAGTCGCCGAGCTGCCCACGAGGGCGTTGAGGGACAGATTTGCGAGCAGGATGTACATGGGCCTGTGGAGACGAGGGTCGCGGACGATGAGGAAGCAGAGGAGCGTGTTGCCCGTCACGATGAGGCAGTAAAGAACGAGAATGACGGTGAAGGCGAGCGGGCGGAGAGACTCGGGGCTACGGAGCGGAGAGTCGAGGTACAGCGGTACACCAGGGTATGCAAAGAATGGTAATAACGATGATGACGATGATGATGACGGTGATGACGAAGATGGTGATGTGAAGTTGATGATTGCGGTGCTGTTATTGTTGATGGTGTCGTCCATCGGATCTGCCGGGCGAGCGGGAATTCTGGAAAGTAATCATTCAACGTTTAAACGAAAATTGGTCTTGGAGAGACTCGGCGAAGATTTGTGTGGGTAGTAAAATAAGATTTGAAACCGAAAACAATTTTAACAAAGAAAAAAAGTAGTTGGAGGTTTTCATATATTTGTGTTACATTTAATGAAATATATATTATGATAAAATCATGGGGGGGGGCGGGTTTGGTTAATTCCTTATATCTGCAAACTCGTCCGGAACGCGTTCCCGTCTTTTGCTGTGTGGGGTGTCCGGTGCACATTTGCCGACATCAACGTTCAAAGGACCTTGGGACTAACAACCCCAACAACTAGTTTCTCTGTATGTAAAAAAACAATAAGAATCTTTGTTTTTACCCTATCTAGAAAATAAAACGGGAGTTGTGTTGATTGTTCAACTGCCAAATAAATTTATTCTAGCTTTTGCAAGTGTAATGACAATAGAGCATGCATGCGGTGTGAGTGGACTAGTGGCCACGGGAGGTAATGACAGGGGAGTCAGCCTGCAGTGTGAGTAGACTGATGGCCACAGGAGGTAATGACAGGGGTGTCAGCCTGCAGTGCGAGTAGACTGATGGCCACGGGAGGTAATGACAGGGGAGTCAGCTTGCAGTGCGAATGGACTGGTGGCCACGAGAGGTAATGACAGGGGAGTCAGCCTGCAGTGTGAGTGGACTAGTGGCCACGGGAGGTAATGACAGGGAAGTCAGCCTGCAGTGTGAGTAGACTGGTGGCCACGGGAGGTAATGACAGGGGAGTCAGCCTGCAGTGCGAATGGACTGGTGGCCACGGAAGGTAATGAGAGGTGAGTCAGCCTGCAGTGCGAAAGGACTAGTGGCCACGGGAGGTAATGACAGGGGAGTCAGTCTGCAGTACGAGTGGAATGGTGGCCACGGGAGGTAATGACAGGGGAGTCAGCCTGCAGTACGAATGGACTAGTGGCCACGGGAGGTAATGACAGGGGAGTCAGCCTGCAGTGTGAGTAGACTGGTGGCCACGGGAGGTAATGACAGGGGAGTCAGCCTGCAGTGTGAATGGACTGGTGGCCACTGAAGGTAATGAGAGGGGAGTCAGCCTGCAGTGCGAAAGGACTAGTGGCCACGGGAGGTAATGACAGGGGAGTCAGCCTGCAGTGTGAGTGGACTGGTGGCCACGGGAGGTAATGACAGGGGAGTCAACCTGTAGTGCGAGTGGACTGGTGGCCACGGGAGGTAATGACAGGGGAGTCAGCCAGCAGTGTGAGTGGACTGGTGGCCACGGGAGGTAATGACAGGGGAGTCAGCCAGCAGTGTGAGTGGACTGGTGGCCACGGGAGGTAATGACATGGGAGTCAGCCAGCAGTGCGAGTGGACTGGTGGCCACGGGAGGTAATGACAGGGGAGTCAGCCTGCAGTGCGAGTGGACTGGTGGCCACGGGAGGTAATGACAGGGGAGTCAGCCTGCAGTACGAATGGACTGGTGGCCACGGGAGGTAATGGCAGGGGAGTCAGCCTGCAGTGCGAATGGACTAGTGGCCACGGGAGGTAATTACAGGAGAGTCAGCCTGCAGTACAAATGGACTGGTGGCCACGGGAGATAATGACGGGGGTATCAGTTGTAAGTGCGAAGGGACTGGTGGCTACGGGAATAATCGAGAAGGGAGCGTGGTCAGGTGACGGATGGGGACGATAGAGTCTGCCAGCGGAGCGAGCGTCCAGAGTCAGCAAGAAGGAAGGGGAGCGTGGCCTTGTTCGGTATAAAAGGGGGACATGCGCGGGAGACTCGGGGCTGTTGCAGTGAGGGTCTCCGCCTTTGCCAAGTGAATGATGAACAGGTGACGTCCTCTAAATAATAATTAGCGGGTGACGTCACTCCACATGGGGGGGGCGAGGTGCCTCCTCCCCCCCTTATCGGCGTCAACTTGCAACCCTCACTGCGAAGGCAGAACCCTCACGTCACGCGATCTCTGTAGCGCCGTTGAGACATCAAAGTAAAGAGGATGTCGTGATGAACAAGGGATTGTCTAACTATTCTTAGGTTTTTTTCGCGTAAAGTCACGTAGGTAAAATAATTTAATTTTAATTAATAAAAGTTAAATAAAAAATAAAATAAAAAATCACGACGTTTCGGAGGCAACACGAGTCTCCGTCATCAGGTGGGACCGTCACAGCTAAAAATTACTGCATCAAGTGAGGCAAAAATTCCAAAAGACCAGCCCTTAAGGGGCTTCTCTGAATGTAGTAGTAACCAGGGAATGGAACGTGTTGGGGTGGTGAGCGGGGCTACAAGAGAAATTGGTCAACGTCGTCGTGTGCAAGAAAACAATCGGTGTACCTCGACCTAAACCGATGTTGGTTGAGAATCTAACCTTGAAATGGAATAGGTCTGCATCTTCGCGCACTTACACATCGCACGCGAAGGGATGGAATGAATATGTCACGTCCAGCTCTGCTTTTCGCTTGAAAGTTTCAGATTGATAAGCAATACACCCGTCTTTGGACGGGCAAAAGGCTCGTTATTTGTATAGTTTTAACAGCACGATTGGCTACGCACAGTGTGAAAGAAGATTAACGTGCATACAGATAAGTTCCCATATTACTTCAATTATTTGAAGAAATACCGTGTACCAAGGCTGTAATTATAATCTATATTGGGGGGGGGCACATCCGCACGTGACACTATCCCCCCCAATATTCAAATATGCTCAAAATGTCCCCCCCAATATGTTGATATAAAAAATAATTGCTATGCTATGTAAATAAAAACAAAACTTTGCTAAAGCTTGGCCACAATATCTGGACTTGTGTCTTCGTATAAATCAATGCGTAGATTTATTTTATATGATTGTGGTTATGGTTGTACTTTATTCATCCCTAATTTCTGCCATTACATACAATGAAACAAGAAAAGGTAAGGAAGAAACAACAGAGCAATGTAATACAATACACTATTAGACATTATTGTTAAAAATAAAAGTCCATCTTATGTGTTAGTGAATTTTTTTATATTTTAAGCAGGAAATGTCATGAAATTCGTTGGCTCCCCCCAATGTTTACTCTATGGCTATGGCCTTGCCGTGTATGTATTTGGGTGCGTCATCAGGTGACATCTTTGCTTTATAAAGAACGGCCATTCACTTACTCAACCATTTATTTGCTCACTCACCTACTCGCCGATTCACTTACCCACTCACCGATTCACCCACTCACCCACCAACCCACCAACTCACCGACTCACCCATTCACCCACTCACCGACTCACTCACTCACCCAATTCACTCAGTCACCGAATCAATCACCCACCAACCCACCAACCCACCAACTCACCCACTCACCCATTCACTCGCTCACCCATTCACTCACCCACTCACCCATTCACTCACTCAGTCACCGACTCACCCATTCACCCACTCACCGACTCACTCACCCACTCACCCAATTCACTCAGTCACCGACTCAATCACCCACCCACTCACCAACCCACCAACTCACCCACTCACCCATTCACTCGCTCACCCATTCACTCACCCACTCACCCATTCACTCACTCAGTTACCGACTCACCTATTCACCCACTCCCCGACTCACTCACCCACTCACCCAATTCACTCAGTCACCGAATCAATCACCCACCAACTCACCCACTCACCCATTCACTCGCTCACCCATTCACTCATCCACTCACCCATTCACTCACTCAGTCACCGACTCACCCATTCACCCACTCACCGACTCACTCACTCACTCACTCACTCACCCAATTCACTCAGTCACCGAACCAATCACCCACCAACCCACCAACCCACCAACTCACCCACTCACCCATTCACTCGCTCACCCATTCACTCACCCACTCACCCATTCACTCACTCAGTCACCGACTCACCTATTCACCCACTCCCCGACTCACTCACCCACTCACCCAATTCACTCAGTCACCGAATCAATCACCCACCAACCCACCAACCCACCAACTCACCCACTCACCCATTCACTCGCTCACCCATTCACTCACCCACTCACCCATTCACTCGCTCACCCATTCACTCACCCACTCACCCATTCACTCACTCAGTCACCGACTCATCTATTCACCCACTCCCCGACTCACTCACCCACTCACCCAATTCACTCAGTCACCGAATCAATCACCCACCAACCCACCAACTCACCCACTCACCCATTCACTCGCTCACCCATTCACTCACCCACTCACCCATTCACTCACTCAGTCACCAACTCACCCATTCACCCACTCCCCGACTCACTCACCCACTCACCCAATTCACTCAGTCACCGACTCAATCACCCATCAACCCACCAACCCACCAACTCACCCACTCACCCATTCACTCGCTCACCCATTCACTCACCCACTCACCCATTCACTCACTCAGTCACCGACTCACCCATTCACCCACTCACCGACTCACTCACCCACTCACCCAATTCACTCAGTCACCGAATCAATCACCCACCAACCCACAAACTCACCCACTCACTCATTCACTCGCTCACCCATTCACTCACCCACTCACCCATTCACTCACTCAGTCACCGACTCACCTATTCACCCACTCCCCGACTCACTCACCCACTCACCCAATTCACTCAGTCACCGAATCAATCACCCACCAACCCACCAACCCACCAACTCACCCACTCACCCATTCACTCACCCACTCACCCATTCACTCACTCAGTCACCAACTCACCCATTCACCCACTCCCCGACTCACTCACCCACTCACCCAATTCACTCAGTCACCGACTCAATCACCCACTCACTCACTCACCGACTCTCTCACCCACTCACCCACTTACTCACCCACTCACCCATTCACTCACTCACCCACTCACTCACCCACTCACCTCCTCACCAGAGTATACAATCGTTTATGTTTCAGCATAAATGCGTTGATTGCGTTTTGAGTCGCAGATATTTGAAATAAATCATTGGCCATGATCTGTCCACTGCTAGATGATGAACGTCTTAGCAGGCGGTCCTGACCCTCTAATTAGCACGGCTGGCTACGTACGGTGCGAAAGAAGTTCAACACACACACAGCCTCACCCCTCTCATCTCACTCCACTCCCCTCCACGCACTCCACTACCTCACCCCTCTCATCTCATTCCACTCCCCTCCACGCACTCTCCTACCTCTCCCCTCTCAACTCACTCCACTCCCCTCTCATCTCACCCTACTCCCCTCCACGCACTCTCCTACCTCTCTTCTCCCATCTCACTCCACTCCACGCACTCCACTACCTCACCCCTCTCATCTCATTCCACTCCCCTCCACGCACTCTCCTACCTCTCCCCTCTAATTTCACTCCACTCCCCTCCACGCACTCTCCTACCTCTCCCCTCTCATCTCACTCTCCTCCCCTCCACGCCTCTCCTGCCTCTCCCCTCCCATCTCACTCCACTCCCCTCCGCGCACTCTCCTACCTCTCCCCTCTCATCTCACTCTACTCCCCTCCACTCACTCTCCTACCTCTCCCCTCTCAAATCACTCCACTCCCATCCACGCACTCTCTTGCCTCTCCCCTCTCATCTCACTCTACTCCCCTCCACGCACTTTCCTACCTCTCCCCTCCGCGCACTCTCCTACCTCTCCCCTCTCATCTCACTCTCCTCCCCTCCACGCACTCTCCTACCTCTCCCCTCTCATCTCACTCTCCTCCCCTCCGCGCACTCTCCTACCTCTCCCCTCTCAGCTCACTCCACTCCCCTCCACGCACTCTCCTACCTCTCCCCTCTCATCTCACTCTCCTCCCCTCCACGCACTCTCCTGCCTCTCATGTCTGAGAGGTGGGTGAGGAGATGGGCCAGTGGGTGAACAGGTCGATGGGTGAGTCGGTGAGTGAATGAGTGGGTGAGTCAGTGACTGAGTGAATGCGTGAGTGAGTGAGTCAGTAGGGTGAGTGGTTGAATGAGTGTCTGACTCGGTGTCTGAGTGATTGAATGGGTGAGTGAGTCAGTCAGTGACTGAGTGAGTGAATGGGTGAGTCGGTGAGTGAGTGAATGGGTGAGTTAGTGTGTGAGTCGGTAACTGATTGAATGAATAGGTAAGTGGGTGAGTATTTGACTGAGTGAGTGAATGGGTGAGTGGGTGCGTCGGTAACTGAGTGAATGGGTGAGTGAGGGTGTGGGTCGATAACTGATTGAATGAATAGGTGAGTGGGTGAGTCTTTGACTGAGTGAGTGAATGGGTGGGTGCGTGGCTGAGTCGATGTGAATGGCTGAGTGAGTGAATGAGTTATTGAGTGAGTCGGTGACTGAGGGAGTGAATGGGTGATTGAGTGAGTCGGTGAGTGAGTGAATAAATGGGTGGGTAGGTGAGTCGTGACTGAGTAAGTGAGTGGATAAGTGAGTGAGTGGGTGGGTGAGTGAGTGAGTGGGTGAGTGATTGGGTGACTGAGTGAGTAAATGGGTGAGTGAGTGGGTGAGTCTCTGACTGAGTGAGTTAATGGGTGAGTGAGTGAGTCGTTGACTGAGTGAGTGAATGGGTGGGTGCGTGGATGAATCGATGTGAATGGCTGAGTGAGTGACTCTCTGAGTGAGTGAATGAGTTATTGAGTGAGTCGGTGACTAAGTGAATGGGTGGGTAGGTGAGTCGTGAGTGAGTGAGTGAGTGAATAGGTGAGTGAGTGTGTGAGTCGGTAACTGATTGAGTGACTAGGTGAGTGGGTGAGTCGGTGAGTGAGTGAATGGGTGGGTGAATGAGCCTGTGAGTGAATGGGTGAGTCGTGACTGAGTAAGTGAATGCATGAGTGAGTGTGTGAGTCGGTAACTGATTGCATGAATAGGTGAGTGAGTGAGTCGTTGACTGAGTGAGTGAATGGGTTGAATGCGTGGGTGAGTCGGTGACTCAGCGAATGGGTGAGTGATGGTGTGAGTCGGTAACTGATTGAGTGAATGGGTGGGTCAGTTGATGAGTGGGTGACTGAGTGAGTGAATGGGTTGGTGCGTGGGTGAGTCGGTGACTCAGTAGGTGAGTGGGTGACTCGCTGACTGAGTGAATGGGTGATTGAGTGAGTCGGTGACAGAGTGAGAATGGGTGAATTTGTGAGTTGGTAAGTCGCTGACTGAGTGAATTGGTGAATGGGTGAATATGTGACTGAGTGAATGAATGGGTGAGTAAGTGAGTCGGTTACTGAGTGAATGGGTGAGTGGATGAGTGGATGAGTGAGTGTCTGAGGGAGTGAATGGGTGATTGAGTGAGTCGGTGAGTGAGTGAATAAATGGGTGGGTAGGTTAGTCGTGACTGAGTAAGTGAGTGGGTGAGTGAGTGGGTGGGTGAATGAGTGGGTGAGTGAATGGGTGACTGAGTGAGTAAATGGATGAGTGAGTGAGTGAGTAGGTGAGGTGAGTCGATGACTGAGTTAGTGACTGATCGAATGGGTGGGTGGGTGAGCGGGTGACTGAGTGAGTGAATGGGTGAGTGACTGAGTGAGTGAATGGGTGAGTGACTGGGTGAATTGGTGGGTGGGTGGGTGATTGGGTGACTGAGTGAGTGACTGATTGACTGATTGAATGGGTGGGTGGGTGGGTTGGTGAATGGGTGGGTGAGTTAGTGGGTGAGTGAGTGAGCGACTGAGTGAGTGAATGGGTGAGTCACTGAGTGAATGGGTGAGTGGGTGACTGAGTGACTGGTCGAATGGGTGGGTGGGTGAGCGGGTGACTGAGTGAGTGAATGGGTGAGTGAGTGGGTGAGTGACTGAGTGAGTGGATGGGTGAGTGACTGGGTGAATTGGTGGGTGGGTGAGTGGATGACTGAGTGAGTGACTGATTGACTGATTGAATGGGTGGATGGGTGGGTGGGTGAATGGGTGAGTGAGTTAGTGGGTGAGTGAGTGAGCGACTGAGTGAGTGAATGGGTGAGTGACTGAGTGAATGGGTGAGTGGGTGACTGAGTGACTGACTGAGTGACTGATCGAATGGGTTGGTGGGTGAGCGGGTGACTGAGTGAGTGAATGGGTGAGTGAGTGGGTGAGTGACTGAGTGAGTGAATGGGTGAGTGACTGGGTGAATTGGTGGGTGGGTGGGTGGGTGGGTGACTGAGTGAGTGACTGATTGACTGATCGAATGGGTGGGTGGGTGAGTGGGTGTGTAAGTTAGTGGGTGAGTGAGTGACTGAGTGAGTGGATGGGTGAGTGACTGAGTGAATAGGTGGTTTAGTGGTCGACTGAGTGAGTGAGTGTCAAGTCAAGTTGCATCTTTGTTCACACGCACAGAGACACGTGATGCCTTTCTGCCACAAGTCTGCCCCTCAGATCTCCACCCTAAACGCGAACACAAACGCGCATGAACATGGCTAATTTGACAAATGCAGGGTGCTTCGAAAAAATGTTAACACTCACACGGGACCAATACAGCGTAACATGATAGCGAATGTCACTTCGAAAGCCTCGAAAAGTCAAAAAGTCTGCCGCTTGTCCGCCAGCGTTGTCAACGCTACTGCCTGGAATCTTCTCCAGAGACACACAGAGAGACGTTGTCTCTCTGCGTGTCTCTGTGTTCTCTCTCTGTGTCTCTGTGTGTGTCTATCTCTGCTTGTGTGTCTATGTTGTGTGTCTCTCTCTGTGTGTCTCTCTCTCTGTGTCTCTGTGTGTGTCTATCTCTGCTTGTGTGTCTGTCTGTGTGTCTATGTTGTGTGTCTCTCTCTGTGTGTCTCTCTCTCTCTGTGTCTCTGTGTGTGTCTATCTCTGCTTGTGTGTCTGTCTGTGTGTCTATGTTGTGTGTCTCTCTCTGTGTGTCTCTCTCTGTGTCTCTGTGTGTCTATGTTGTGTGTCTCTCTCTGTGTGTCTCTGTGCGTGTCTCTCTCTGTGTGTCTATGTTGTGTCTCTGTCTGTGTGTCTATGTTGTGTGTCTCTCTCTGTGTGTCTCTGTGTGTGTCTCTCTCTGTGTGTCTCTGTCTGTGTGTCTATGTTGTGTGTCTCTCTCTGTGTGTCTCTGTGTGTGTCTCTCTCTGTGTGTCTCTGTGTTATCTCTCTCTGCTTGTGTGTCTGTCTGTGTGTCTATGTTGTGTGTCTCTCTCCGCTTGTGTGTCTATGTTGTGTGTCTCTGTGTGTGTCTCTGTGTGTGTCTCTCTCTGCTTGTGTGTTTGTCTGTGTTGTCTCCATGTCTATGTTTTGTCTCTCTCTCAAATTTAGCAATCTTTGGAAGAACATTAACCAACCAGGTAGGGTGTTGACTGTTGTGTTAGCCGACTCTCTGTGTTGTATTGCATTATATTTCCAAGTTTACTATGTTTGTCTTCTTGGTTCTTTCGGTAAAGTCACGTGGAATGGAAATAATAAAAAATAATAATAAATAAAACATAATAAAATAATTCTCACGACGTTTTTATTCTTTTTTAGAATTTCCCTTCTACGTGACTTTACCGAAAGAACCAAGAAGATGAATCCCTGCAGTCACGAAAGCTTTCAATCTGATGAAGGCTGCTCGTGCTGCAATCGAAACGTAGTATTCCATTACTATTCAATTGCATTTCTTTCCACGGAACTTTACCGAAAGAACTCACGGAGTAAAAATCATCATCTTTTTCAAGGTACCCCGTGTGTACACAAACAATTTGATAAAAGACGGAAATAAAAGTGTAAAATATCGATTTAAAGCTTTCGTGACTGCAGGGATTCATCTTTTTGGTTCTTTCGGTAAAGTCACGTAGAATGGAAGTAATACAATAATAATGTCTTCTCGACAGACCTGTTCTTCGCCTGAGGACGGCTGCTTGCGTTGTGGCCGACACGTCGTGAGAATATTTCATTATGTTTTATTTTTATTATTTTATTACGTTTAATTTTTATGTTTTTTATTACGTTTAATTTTTATTGTTTTATTATGTTTAATTTGTATAGTTTTATTATGTTTAATTTTTATTATTTCATTATGTTTTATTTTTATTATTTTATTATTTCCCTTCTACGTGACTTTACCGAAAGAACCAAGAAGATGAATAAAAGTGCAAAGTGTTTACCTACTGGCAGCAGTCGCTGAGAACACGGGAACGCACCTCCGACTCGTTCGCCTGCACGGAAGCTGATGGCTCGAGACGTGTCGACGACTTGGGAGATATACAGACACGTGGTAAGGTTGGGGTGGGGGGTGGAGGGGTGGGTGGAGGGGTGGGTGGGTGGGTGGTGGGGTGGAGGGGTGGGGTGGATGAAGGGGAGGGTGGAGGGGTGGGTGGAGGGGGGGTGGATGGGTGGTGGGTAGTGGGTGGAAGGGTGGAGGGGGGGTGGGTGGGTGGTGGGTGGTGGGTGGAGGGGTGGAGGGGGGGTGGATGGGGGAGTGGTGGGTGGGTGGGTGGAGTGGTGGGTGGGTGGAGGGGGGGGTGGGTGGAGGAGTGGAGGGGGGGTGGAGGGGTGGGTGAAGGGGGGGGGGTGGATGGGTGGGGGGTGATTGGAGGGGTGGGTGGTGGGTGGAGGGGTGGGGGGGTGGGTGAAGGGGTGGGTGGAGTGGTGGGTGGGTGGAGGGGGGTAAATGGGGGGGGTGGAGGGGTGATTGGAGGGGTGGGTGGGTGACTGGAGAGGTGGGTGGAGGAGTGGGTGGGTGGAGGAGTGGGTGGGTGGAAGGGTGGGTGCAGGGGTGATTGGAGGGGTGGGTGGAGTGGTGGGTGGGTGGGTGGTTGGAGGGGTGGAGTGGTGGATGGGTGGAGGGGTGGAGGGGTGGGTGGAGGGGTGGAGGGGTGGAGGGGTGGGTGGAGGGGTGGAGGGGTGGAGGGGTGGGTGGAGGGGTGGAGGGGTGGAGGGGTGGGTGGAGTGGTGGGTGGGTGGGTGGAGGGGTGGAGTGGTGGGTGGGTGGGTGGGCGGTGGGGTGGAGTGGTGGGTGGGTGGGTGGAGGGGTGGAGGGGTTGAGTGGGTGGGTGGGTGGAGGCGGTATTATCCTTCGCCGCTCCGACTTTAAATCGAGCGCCTGAGACGTCTGGAGGCGTTCGCCTCTCGAGACGGACGGAGATGAACAAGAAGAAACCATCCAGGGGTTGAGGGAGGCAGGGAGGGAGGCGAAAAGTGGATCATTAAACGAGGGAGGGAGGAGGGAGGAGGGAGGAGGAGGGAGGATGAGGGAGGGAGGGAGGGGGGAGGGAGGGGAAAAGTGGATCATTAAACGAGGGAGGGAGAGGGTGGAGAGGGGCAGGGGGGGGAGAGAAGCAACTTGGATCATTAAACGAGGGAGGGAGGAGGGAGGGAGAGGCAACTTGGATCATTAAACGAGGGAGGGGGGAGGGAGGGAGGAGAGACGCGTTCACCCAGAGCTCCGGCCTTTACCTCTAAAAACTAAATTTTTCTCACCCTTTTTTTCGGGATTTTTTTTCACCAACAGTAAGTGTCTTGCTTTATACACATTTGTGATCAGTTTGTTTGTTAATTTAGACTTCCTTTCTCTTTCTTTCTTTGTTCTTTTCTGTTGTTTTCACTGTTCAGTGCGCGGCTGCGCTCACTGCAGTGGAAAGGTGTGTGTGTTTTTTTCCGCACAATCCTCCAATTTTATTTTGATAGTTGATTTCACAATCACGCTTTTCTTTGCTTTCTTTTCGATCTTGAGTTCCTTTAGTAATCTTTGAGTTTTGTGATTCTTTTTCGTGTTTTTCGTGTCTTTTTTCGTTCCTTTGTCTGGTGTGCTCCCACGTGTTTCACACCCGTGTTCGCCACTGTACCACACCGGCCGGTGTGGATGCAGGGCAGACATCCCCTTTAGAATCTCCTCTTGTTTTGTGCTGTGAGCGTGTTTACATTATTTTATTTTTATTGGTGTGCTTTTTTCCTTACGTTTTCGTTTTTTTTCCTCCTCTTGTAAAAAAAAAAACCAAGGACTTAAAATTATTGTACTCTCTCCAGGGGAGCTTTGGGTGGGCAGAAGTAACAATAATTAGCAGAAGGTGGTCATAACACAGATTTGACCATCTTTATACACAATTTTTTTTACGTTTCTTGTTTTTTTTGTAATTTTTTCCTGACTTTAGAAAGTAGAGAGGTTTGCTTTCGTAGTTGTGTGTGACATCTCACACACGTGAAGATGTCCACCCGACCCGCAACAACATACGCGAAAGCTACCGCAACTACGCAAGGCCCGTCTCTGGGGTCTGCAAGGTGCCTGCAGCAGCACCCGGAGCCTCCACAGGAGGCTGGGATCCGCTGCCCGGCTTCTCACGATGTTCCAATTGAAGTTTACGTGGATGCGCTGCGCGCCATCGTGCCAGGGGGCTCGATAAGGTACGCCTCCAAGGTGAACGGAAGAGTGGTTTTCTTCATGGAGTCTGAAAAGGTGGCAAACGCCGCCATGGAGAAGGGGATGACGGTTGGCGATTGGCACCTTACCTTGGAGCCAATGTCATCACCATCGGGTACGCGTGATCGTATCCAACGCCCCCCCCTACATTCCCGATAAAGACATCCAAGATCACCTGGCTAAGTTGGGCACGCTGACTTCCAACCTTCAGCGTGTGCCTCTGGGCCTCAAAAATCCTGCCTTGAGACATGTCTTGTCTTTTAGAAGGCAGGTCTACATGCTGGTGCCCAATGGGCAGCTTGAAGAGGGCTCCTTTGTGGTCATGAATGGAGGAAGGGCCCATAGGCTGTTTTACTGCAAGGACGTGCTAAAATGCAACCTTTGCAAAGCTGAGGGGCATGTTAAAAAACACTGCCCGATGACAGAAAATGCCCAATCTAACGGCGAGACAACGGTGGAAAAGGGTGATGAGGAAGCACACCCAACAAGTGACTCAGGAGAGGGTCCCTCACCACGGAGATCACACGAGGTGGCGGTAGACCCCGCTCCAACCCCAGCTACTGCCATGGAGACCGAGGCTCAGCCAGCCACCCAGCCATCATCGACAGCCGGACCTCTGAAGAGGAAATTTACGGAGGACTCGGCTTCATTTTCTCCAGAGACCAGTGGGGATGAGGTCAGTCCCTTTAAAGATCTCCCAGAGTTGGAGTCGGACATCGCACTGACGCCTGAGGGAGATGCGGAGAGCACTGGTGGCAAGGACGAGGTCTTCGCCATCCCAGATGCCCCTAGAAGTGGGACACGCAGAGGGAAGAAGCCCCGTGCAAGAACCAAGCTCAAGCGCAGGACGCCTGATGAAAATCTGGAGCCTGAGATAGAAGCGAGGGAAACCGCAATCTGCGAAGTGGCGAAGGACACAAATGAAGAGGGTCGCACTTCAGACCTCGACGACGCGCCCAGCGAGGGGGCCGAGGGCTCCCAGGAAACGCGAGCAGCCAAGAGCACGGAGGAGCCCACACAGGACCCCGGCAAGGCAGCAGCGGGGACCAGGAAGAAGAATGAAGCAGCGGCACAGGAGGATAAAGGCAAGCCGTTTGCATGCGACATTTGCGACATTTGCAGAAACCGGTACAAGAACCGCCCTGGGCCGGGCTGTCATTACACGCACAGCCGCTTAGTGGATGAGGAGGGCGAGGACAAGGACCCGTGGCCCGCCACAACTGTCATGCGCCGCTCGGAGGAGCCTCAAAGCCAAAAAAGGTCCTGATGGGCTGGCAAACCCTAGCAACTACTGCGATTTGGAGAACAAGGAGACGGGACAACCGGAAAAATTGGTTTCCTGTTCCGATTGTGGAGTTTCTGCACACCCGTCCTGTTTGGAGTACACTTCAAACATGAGCACCGCCATCAAGACTTACCGTTGGCAGTGCATTGAATGCAAGTGCTGCAACATTTGCGGCGCATATGAGAATGACGACCAGCTGCTGTTTTGCAATGACTGCGACCGTGTTTATCACATGTATTGTCTCAGCCCTGCCATGTCTGAGTACCCAGGGGAAGGCTGGAGTTGCCGCCTTTGCCTGGACTTACTCAAAGTAAAGGCATCTAAACTAACCAGTCATAAGATGGGATCCTAGATGCCAACATGCTTGAATGATAATTCAATTCTCAAGGGCATACCCAATTAGTAAACCCAAGTTTGAGCCACGGTTTGTCTCCTGTTGTAATTGGTATCTTTTTGAGTGTAGCTGAGAACCAAGAATGTAATGTCTCTAATGTATTGTTACAGGTAGGGGTTTTGTCACCTATATGGATGGGTGTTCGTGCAGCTTGACGACTGATCCATAGACATTCAGCATGGGCATTGTCTCTGATTGCGCGCTCTGAGGAGGTAAACAATGCAATCATTTTCTAACATTGTAACCATAA
>NC_083848.1:1980044-1994266 GCF_015708825.2 Lethenteron reissneri
TGAGTGTGTGTGTGTGCATGAGTGAGTGTGTGTGTGTGCGTGTGTGAGTGCGTGAGTGAGTGTGTGAGTGCGTGTGTGTGTGTGTGTGCGTGTGTGAGTGCGTGAGTGTGTGCATGAGTGTGTGTGTGTGTGCATGAGTGAGTGTGTGTGTGTGTGTGCGTGTGTGAGTGCGTGAGTGTGTGTGTGTGCATGTGTGCGTGTATATGTGTGTGTGCGAGTGTGTGTGTGTGTGCATGAGTGTGTGTGTGTGTGCGTGTGTGAGTGCGTGAGTGCGTGTGTGTGTGTGTGCATGAGTGAGTGTGTGAGTGCGTGTGTGTGTGAGTGCGTGAGTGTGTGCGTGAGTGCTCATGTGCGAGCACGTGTGTGTGTGAGTGTGTGTGCGTTTATATGTGTGTGTGCGCGCGTGCGCACGTGCAAGCCTGTGTCTCCCAACAGAGGTCACAACCGGGTACCCGATACCCGTACCCTACCTGATACCCGGCTACCCGTACCCGGCCGGGTACGGGTACCTGTACCCGGCCGGGAACGGGTACGGATAGATTGTGAGTCACTGGTGAGTCACCGTTTGTCACTCATTTCCCAACGTCTTGTCTCTTCTCACAATTCAAGTTCCTAGAATCAACCCACCTGCGCCTGCAACATGGCTTCATCCCAGAGGTCGCAATCGGGTACCCGTACCCGGCCGGGTACGGCCGGGTACGGGTACCCGTTTGCGACCCTGGTGCGGCCGGGTACGGGTACGGAATCAAAACCCGTTTGCGACCTCTGGCACTTGCCCCAGGCCCTGCCGTAGGCTGTCTGGGATAGCTTTGTCTCTGTCTCGCGTGCACGTGAAGGGCACGAGGAGCTGTGAGCGTCAACGAGGGAGGAGGTGGAGGTGGAAGAGGAGGAGGAAGAGGAGGAGGTGGAGGAGGTGGTGGAGGAGGAGGTGGTGGAAGAGGTGGAGGAGGAGGTGGTGGAGGAGGTGGTGGAAGAGGAGGAGGTAGAGGAGGAGGAGGTGGAAGAGGTGGAGGCATCGCATCGGACTGCCGGGTCAACGGTGGATTTATTTCACTTCGTGGAAGCGAACGGACAGAAATTTAGCGCCACCGGGAGGAGGGGGGAAAGGAAGAAAAAGAACAACCTCATGACGTTTCTCAGGCTTCAACGATTCGCCGACGGACCAATCGGGACGGCCGATGCCGCCGGGGGAGGGAAGCGGGGGGGGGGGGGGAGTGTGCCGGGGACGCCCGGCCAATCACGCGCGAGCATTCGAGATCAGGTTTGACGTTGCCGTGGCGATGTGAAGTGACGTCACTGCCGAAGTGTCATTTGAACCAATCGGGTGCCTTCAGTCTTCAGCGGCGTCGCCCCTCCCCCGCCCCCCCCCCCCCCGCCACCTTTTCGTGCATCGGGGCATCCGATTGGTCGAGGCGCGTGTGCACGTCATTGGTCCCCCGCCCGACCAGCGGCTACAACAATAACGGAAAAAACGAAGCGCTGTGATTGGTCCTCCTCCTCTTCAGAGCGGAGGATATGGGGTGGAGGGGCAGCTGTTTACCGATTGGTCGAGAGGGCTTGGGCAAAGCTCTTTACCGATTGGTCGGGAGGGCTTGGGCAAAGCTCTTTACCGATTGGTCGGGAGGGCTTTGGCGAAGCTCTTTACCGATTGGTCGAGACGGGTAGCGGGAAGCTCTTTACCGATTGGTCGAGACAGGTAGGGCGGGAAGCTCTTTACCGATTGGTCGAGACGGGTAGGGCGGGAAGCTCTTTACCGATTGGTTGAGAGGGCTTTGGCGAAGCTCTTTACCGATTGGTCGGGACGGGTAGCGGGAAGCTCTTTACCGATTGGTCGAGACGGGTAGGGGGAAACTCTTTACCGATTGGTCGAGACGGGTAGCGGGAAGCTCTTTACCGATTGGTCGAGACGGGTAGCGGGAAGCTCTTTACCGATTGGTCGGGAGGGCTTTGGCGAAGCTCTTTACCGATTGGTCGAGACGGGTAGGGGGAAACTCTTTACCGATTGGTCGAGAGGGCTTGGGCAAAGCTCTTTACCGATTGGTCGGGAGGGCTTTGGCGAAGCTCTTTACCGATTGGTCGAGAGGGGTAGCGGGATGCTCTTTATCGATTGGTCGGTAGGGGGGATGCTCTTTACCGATTGGTCGGTTTTGCACGCGTTAATTATTTTTTTATTTTTCACCGATAAATTTGGGCCCCCTCTCTTCCCCTCTCTCTCTTTTGTTTTCTTTCAAATTTTTATTTTCAAGATCAATGTCTCCCAGTTTGGCGGTTGCGGTTTTTGTCGGTGGCGTTGTCGTTGTTGTCGGCGTTTTACGATTTTGCGATTCGCGTTTTGCTCGCCGAAGGGAAAAAAAAATAATAACAATCGGATGTTTACATTCGGTTATTGAAGCGTGTGATGGTGATTGGTCGATTTTTTTTTTAAGTAGATTCTTCTCATTCTGCTGCATCTTCATCTGCTTCATCTGATTCTGCTGATCCTTTACCTGCTTTTTCATCTGATTCTTTTTCATATGATTTTCCATCTGATTTTCCATCTGATTCTTCATCTGATTCTTCATCTGATTCTTCATCTGATTCTGCTGATCCTTTACCTGCTTTTTCATCTGATTCTTTTTCATATGATTTTCCATCTGATTTTTCATCTGATTCTTCATCTGATTCTGCTGATCCTTTACCTGCTTTTTCATCTGATTCTTTTTCATCTGATTTTCCATCAGATTTTTCATCTGATTCTTCATCTGATGCTTCATCTGATTCTGCTGCTCCTTTATCTGCTTTTTCATCTGATTCTTCATCTGATCCTTTAAATGCTTTTTCATCTGAATCTTTTTCATCTGCTTCTTCATCTGATTCATCCGCGTCACCATCTTCTTCTGCCTGCCAAGCTCCCGGACGAACAACCATTCCCCACACACGCCCCCTTGGCACCAGAGGTCGCAGCGTGGTACCCGATACCCGTACCCTACCCGATACCCGGCTACCCGTACCCGGCCAGGTACGGGTAGCCGTTTGCGACCCTGGTGCGGCTTGGGTACGGGTAGACCGTGAGTCACTGTAGAGTCACCGTTTGTCACTCATTTCCCAACGTCTTGTCTCTTCTCACAATTCAAGTTTCCTAGAATCAACCCACCCGCGCCTGCAACATGGCTTCATCCCAGAGGTCGCAATTAGGTACCCGATACCCGTACCCTACCCGTACCCGGCCGGGTAGGGTACGGGTACGGCCGGGTACGGGTAGCCGTTTGCGACCCTGGTGCGGCCGGGTACGGGTACGGGTAGGCCAGGGGTTGGCAACCTACGGCTCCGGAGCTGCATGCGGCTCTTTACGGGCTGCTTCTTGACGATATGTACGTATGTACAGTATGTACTCAGATGCATTGCGGCTCTTGAAATACTGAATTTTGTACCGAATTGGAAAGAAATGGCTCTTCTTGTTATTTTGGTTGCCGACCCCTGGGGTAGGCCGTGAGTCACCGTTTGTCACTCATTTCCCAATGTCTTGTCTCTTCTCACAATTCAAGTTCCTAGAATCAACCCACCCGCGCCTACAACATGGCTTCAACCCAGAGGTCGCAATCGGGTACCCGATACCCGTACCGGGTAGGGTACCCATTTACGACCCTGGTGCGGCCGGGTACGGGTACGCAGAGTTTCCCTTCCCGCCACAACGTCGAGCGAAACTTCCCAGGGCCACCGTTTCGCCCCTTCTGGGTCCTCGTCAGCGGAGACGCAGACGCCGCCGCCGCCGTGGAAATAGTTGTTGTTTTCCTTTGGGATTCCGAGTGGGAAAGATTTGCGTGTGTGCGCATGTGTGTGTGTGCGCATGTGCGTTTGTATGTGCGTGTATGTGTGTGCGCATGTGCGTGTGTGCGTGTATGTGCGTTTGTGTGTGTGCGTGCGCATGTTTGTGTGTGTGCGTGCGCATGTGTGTGCGTGTGCGCGCATGTGCGTTTGTGTGTGTGTGTGCGCATGTGCGTTTGTGTGTGCGCATGTGTTTGTGTGTGTGCATGTGCGTTTGTGTGTGCGCATGTGTTTGTGTGTGCGCATGTGTTTGTGTGTGTGCGCATGTGTGTTTGTGCGTGTGTGTGCGTATGTGCGTTTGTATGTGCGTGTATGTGTGTGCGCATGTGCGTGTGTGCGTGTATGTGTGCGTGCGCATGTGTGTGCGTGTGCGCGCATGTGCGTTTGTGTGTGCGCATGTGCGTTTGTGTGCGCGCATGTGTTTGTGTGTGCGCATGTGCGTTTGTGTGTGCGCATGTGTTTGTGTGTGTGCGCGCATGTGTGTTTGTGCGTGTGTGTGCGTATGTGCGTGTGTGTGCGTATGTGCCTACTTCCCACTCTACCTGCAACTCATCACACGCACACACACACACGCGTTGCAATCGAAACGTCGTGAGAATTGTATTGATTTTTTATTTCCTTTCGACGCGACTACTTGACCGAAAGAACCAAAGACTCTGGACTTCTGCAGGGAGTTTGCAACGACTCCACAAAGCAGACGTCGTGACAGCCCGAGGGGGGGGGGGGACCCGCTGCTCCACCACGTGGAGATGGTTCCAGGCAGAGCGTTGACTGTCGATTGAGGACGAGCGGGGGGATTCGACTTTTCGAAGCCGTCGTCAACGTGACGTTCGCTGTCGCGTTCCGGCGTTTTGTGCTGGTAGCAACCTCCTGGTTACACCAGCCCACAGGGGATTATTGTGTCCGTCGTGCAGGGAGGGGCTGGGTGGGGAGGGCTGGGTGGGGAGTGTGGGGAGGGTGGGAGGGGCTGGGTGGGGAGGGGCTGGGTGGGAAGGGTGGGCTGGGTGGGGAGGGGCTGGGTGGGGAGGGGCTGGGTGGGAAGGGTGGGGCTGGGTGGGGAGGGGCTGGGTGGGAGGGGTGGGGAGGGGCTGGGTGGGGAGGGGCTGGGTGGGGAGGGTGGGGAGGGGCTGGGTGGGGAGGGTGGGGAGGGCTGGGTGGGGAGGGTGGGGAGGGGCTGGGTGGGGTGGGGAGGGGCTGGGTGGGGAGGGTGGGAGGGGCTGGGTGGGGAGGGCTGGGTGGGGAGGGCTGGGTGGGGAGGGGCTGGGTGGGGAGGGGCTGGGTGGGGAGGGGCCGCGCAGACTTAACATCAAACTTCATATTCTTGGTTCTTTTGGTAAAGTTACAAATAACAGAATCAAATTCAAATAACAAAATTAAAATGACAATAAAAATAAGGTAATAAAATTAAATAGATTAAAATAATTAAATATCAGATCAAATTTATTAAATAAAATAGAAATAGCAGATAATCAAATACAAATAATAAAATAAATATAAAATTAAAATAACAGATAATAAAATATAATTAATAAAAATTTAAATTACAGATAATAATAAAATTAAATAAAAGAAAACATAAAACTACTAAATAGAAAATAATAATTATTTTTTTATCCATTAAATTTTATTCTCTTTGTATTTAATGTTTTCTCTCTACGCGAATTTACCGAAAGAACCCAGAATATGAATTCCTTGCAAGTCACGAAAGTTTTAAGTCTCAAATTGAACAACATCCACACTCCACCCTCTCTCATCCTTCACTCAAACCCATCGATCTATTCATCCATCGATCCACTCGCCACAACCTGAAATCAACACAAGCGATACTCCGGTTCGAGGGGGGCAGTTAGCATTGTATTCCATTTTTGGGGGGGGTAGGGGGCCCCCCGTTTATTTTCGTTATTTTCGATCCGACAGACGATGGGACACGCGGGGCGAGGAGGGGCATGGAGGGGGTGGAGAGGCCACGATAGCGAAACAAACACTTTTGAGATCATTCGCCCGCAGTTTTTCCGACGTCCGTTCAGTGTCAATGCTGCCCATCAACATTCCAACACCAGCAACACCAGCAACACCACCAGCAGCAGCAGCAGCAACACCACCAACACCAGCAACACCACCAACACCAGCAGCAACACCACCAACACCACCAACACCAGCAGCAGCAGCAACACCACCAACACCAGCAACACCACCAACACCACCAACACCAGCAACACCACCAGCAGCAACACCACCACCAGCAACACCACCACCACCAGCAACACCACCACCACCAGCAACACCACCACCACCAGCAACACCACCACCACCAGCAACACCACCACCAACACCACCACCACCAGCAACACCACCAACAACACCACCAGCACCACCACCAGCAACACCACCAGCAACAACACCACCACCAGCAGCAACACCAACACCACCACCACGCGCTTCCACCCGTTACAGGTCACCATCTCTCTCCACGTGGTTTTCCACACCACCCCAACCCATTTATTTTTCGTCTTCCCCCCCCAGCCGCACGCCCGCCCAGCCAAAGATTCAACAGCTCTCATCACACGACTTGTCTGTCTGCGGTGGGAATGGGGTGGGAGAGAATGGGTGTGATATAGGTGAGTTGTGTGTGTGGTGTGTGTGGTGTGAGGTGTGTGTAAGGTGTGGGTGATGTGTGAGGTGTGGGTTAAAGTGTTGTGTGGTATGGTTATGGTGTGGGTGAGGTGTGTGGGTGGTGTGTGGGTGGGTGGTGTGTGTGGGTGAGGTGTGGGGTGGTGTGTGGGTGAGGTGTGGTGTGTTTGAGGTGTGTGTGTGGTGTGAGGTGTGGTTTGTGTGTGAGGTGTGGTGTGTGTGTGGGTGGTGTGTGAGGTGTGGGTGAGGTGTGGTGTGTGTGGTGTGAGGTGTGGTTTGTGTGTGAGGTGTGGTGTGTGAGGTGTGGGTTAAAGTGTTGTGTGGTATGGTTATGGTGTGGGTGAGGTGTGTGGGTGGTGTGTGGGTGAGTGTGTGTGTGAGGTGTGTGGTGTGGATGAGGTGTGGTGTGTGTGGTGTGTGTGGGGTGTGGTTTGTGTGTGAGGTGTGGTGTGTGTGTGGGTGGTGTGTGAGGTGTGGGTTAAAGTGTTGTGTGGTATGGTTATGGTGTGGGTGAGGTGTGTGGGTGGTGTGTGGGTGAGTGTGTGTGGTGTGGTGAGGTGGTGTGTGTGGGTGAGGTGTGGTGTGTGTGTGAGGTGTGGGTTAAAGTGTTGTGTGGTATGGTTGAGGTGTTGGTTATGGTGTGGGTGGTGTGTGTGTGAGGTGTGTGGCTGTGTGGGTGGTGTGTGGGTGAGGTGTGGTTTGTGTGTGAGGTGTGGTGTGTGAGGTGTGGGTTAAAGTGTTGTGTGGTATGGTTATGGTGTGGGTGAGGTGTGTGGGTGGTGTGTGGGTGGTGTGTGGGTGAGTGTGTGTGTGAGGTGTGTGTGAGGTGTGGTGTGTGTGTGAGGTGTGGGTTAAAGTGTTGTGTGGTATGGTTGAGGTGTTGGTTATGGTGTGGGTGGTGTGTGGGTGAGGTGTGGGTGAGGTGTGGGTGGTGTGTGGGTGGTGTGTGTGTGGGTGAGGTGTGTGGCTGTGTGGGTGGTGTGTGGGTGGTGTGTGTGGTGTGTGGGTGAGGTGTAGTGTGATGTGCAGCGAGTGAGTTGGGTGTAACACGAAGGATTTCACAACCAATATCATCCATAAGAAGGTTTCTTTTGGGTTAGATCGCTTAAATATATTAATGTGTCGTTAAACCCGCCACCACCCGACACAGCCCATCAGTAAGGTTTGTCACGTGAACAGAACATGCCATTTGTGGCTTGGTTAGTGCTGTACTAGTAACGAATTGTAAATGTCGTAGTGGGTTTAACTCTCCAACACACAGCAACTGGTTAGTGCTGTACTAGTAACGAATTGTAAATGTTGTAGTGGGTTTAACTCTCCAACACACAGCAACCGGTTAGTGCTGTACTAGTAACGAATTGTAAATGTCGTAGTGGGTTTAACTCTCCAACACACAGCAACCGGTTAGTGCTGTACTAGTAACGAATTGTAAATGTTGTAGTGGGTTTAACTCTCCAACACACAGCAACCGGTTAGTGCTGTACTAGTAACGAATTGTAAATGTTGTAGTGGGTTTAACTCTCCAACACACAGCAACCGGTTAGTGCTGTACTAGTAACGAATTGTAAATGTTGTAGCGGGTTTAACTCTCCAACACACAGCAACCGGTTAGTGCTGTACTAGTAACGAATTGTAAATGTAGTAGTGGGTTTAACTCTCCAACACACAGCAACCAGTTAGTGCTGTACTACTAACGAATTGTAAATGTTGTAGTGGGTTTAACTCTCCAACACACAGCAACCGGTTAGTGCTGTACTAGTAACGAATTATAAATGTCGTAGTGGGTTTAACAACACAAAGCATGAATATTTTTACACGATCTCACCCCCTAATAAAAGCTCCCCCTCCCATATTACGCGAGGTGGAAACGTTTGAAATCTTGTTGCAGAGCTGAGAAGAGTTATTCAACGTCACCACACAACAACAATAATCATCATCATCATAATCATCGTAATCATCGTAATCATCGCGACGATTACGACCTTTCGCTCATCATCAATCAGCGTTCAATGTCGTTGGCGACAGCTGAGAGCGTTGCACGGACGACGAAAAGACGGCCCCTTCAATTTCCCCTCCTACTCCTCCGATGTTCACAACATGTAACCAGCGACACGCAAGGGATGGAGGTTTTCTTTTCTTTTTCAGAGCGAGTTAAGCAGAGTAGTAGTAGTACGCGCGGATTGATCGGGTGGGAAATTAAAGACATAGCCCCCCCCACCATCACCATCACCCCACCACTACCTCCCCCCCACTACATCCCCACCCACCCGCACCCACCCACCACGAGTCTTAAGTTACGCAAACCTAAATGAAACTTATATATACACGGACAGGGGGAGTTTAAATAAATAATTTAAAATAAAACTATACAGATGACACGATTAAAGTGACGCGGTGTGGGGGCAGGTAGACATTTAAAATGAACAAAAATAACGAGGGGGGGGGGGAGGGTGACGATATCATCACTAGACTCATAACAAACGCGTGCGCGCTTTCTTGTTGCATAGAAATAATGGTGACAAAGAAACACGCACTAGCCCACGACAATTTGGCATTTCCACAAACGCGAAGCTTCGAACGCGCGCACGCGGTCCTGGAACACGACGAGTTGCCCCCCCCCCCCCCTCTCGACCCCACGAGACATCCGCACGCACTCATCGCTTGATTCCGTCCTCCTGAAACGACTGTGGTTCGTTTCGCACACGTGGCCACATCACACACAGCGGCCTCTCGGTAACGGCCACCGCCGCTGCCACCATCGCCGTCGTCACCGCCGCCGCCGCTATCACCAGCTCCGTCATCACCGCCATCACCATCGGACCGTCATCGCCAGTCATCACCACCGTCATCACCACCGCCGCCATCGTCACTGCCGCCACCGTCAACGTCATTCCGCCACCATCATCACCACAGCCATCGTCACCGCCGCCGCCATCGTCACCGCCATCATCACCACCGCTATCGTCACCGCCATCATCACCACCGCTATCATCGTATTCACCGCATTCACCACCACAATCACCGTCATCACCACGGCAACCACCGTCATCACCACGGCAACCACCGTCATCACCACGGCAACCACCGTCATCACCACCGCAATCACCGTCATCGTGACCACCACCGCCATCACCACCGTAAACGCCGTCGTCACCACCACCGCCATCGTCACCACCACCGCCATCGTCATCACCACCGCCGCAATCACCGCCATCCCCACCGCAAACACCGTCATCACCAACGCCATCGTCACCACCACCGCCATCGTCATCACCACCGCCGCAATCACCGCCATCCCCACCGCAAACACCGTCATCACCAACGCCATCGTCACCACCACCGCCATCGCCATCGTCACCACCACCGCCATCGTCATCACCACCGCCGCAATCACCGCCATCACCACCGCAAACACCGTCACCGCCATCACCACTCATCATCACCACCGCAATCACCGCCATCATCACCGCCACTGTCATCATCACCACTCATCATCACCACCGCAATCACCGCCATCATCACCGCCACTGTCACCATCACCACCATCATCACCACCGCAATCACCGCCATCATCACCGCCACTGTCACCATCACCACCATCATCACCGTCGTCATCACCACCACAATCACCGCCTCCTCCCCGGCGGCGTAACTCCTCAGCATTCACCTGTCTCCCCCCCCCCTCCGCGTGGAATTCCCTCCGGTTTTCCCTCCACATTTAGAAGCAACGAACGCGTGTTGGCAGGAGTAGATACGGCTGCTCCAAATGTCCACGCGATAATCCACTTCGTTGACCCAGCAGCATTTAGTGGCGAGGTCGCTTCTCAAGAAAAAAAAAAAAGGGCTCTACTGCTACAGCAGCAGCAGCAGCTCAAGCCGGTCCTGCACATGCTCAAATAAAAAACGGGTTTGAGAGTATATTTCGATTTAAAGCTTTCGTGACTGCAGGGATTCATCTTCTTGGTTCTTTCGATAAAGTCACGTAGAAGGGAAGTAATAAAATAATAAAAATAAAACACAATAAAATAATTCTCACGACGTTTCGGCCACAAGCAGCCGTCCTCACCCGAAGACCTGAGGACGGCTGCTTGCGTTGTGGCCGAAACGTCGTGAGAATTATTTTATTGTGTTTTATTTTTATTATTTTATTACTTCCCTTCTACGTGATGACTTTACCGAAAGAACCAAGAAGAGGGTTTGAGAGTAGTTCACGACACCACGTGCGGGGAAAACCACATCATCGCCGCTCAACGCGACACTTTACCGCGCCGGACGCAGCTTGTACGGCATCGTCACGGCACGGCACGTTCGATCCGCGACCTCTGCGGACGGAGTTTGAGAGCGCGCTGAACTTTTGAAGGGCGTGGGCGTGGGGGGGCAGGGCGACGAACTTAAACACAAAACCAGCGACTCTCGTGAGGGATGCTGAGGTCGTCCTTCTGGAGCGGTGGTTCTCTCTCATGAACCTGGGGTGGGGGCATCACCAGAGGTCGCAAACGGGTTTTGATTCCTTACCCGTACACCCAGGGTCGCAAACGGGTACCCATACCTGGCCGTACCCGGCCGCACCAGGGTCGCAAACGGGTACCCGTACCCTACCCGACCGGGTACGGGTATAGGGTACCTGATTGCGACCTCTGGGATGAAGCCATGTTGCAGGCGCGGGTGGGTTGATTCTAGGAACTTGAATTGTGAGAAGAGACAAGACGTTGGGAAATGAGTGACAAACGGTGACTCACCAGTGACTCACGGTCTACCCGTACCCGGCTGGGTAGCCGGGTATCGGGTAGGGTACGGGTATCGGGTAGGGTACGGGTATCGGGTAGCCGGGTACTGGGTAGGGTACGAGTATCAGGTAGCCGGGTATCGGGTAGGGTACGGGTATCGGGTACGGGTAGCCAGGTATCGGGTAGGGTACGGGTATCGGGTATCGGGTATCGGGTAGGGTACGGGTAGCCGGGTATCGGGTAGGGTAGCCGGGTATCGGGTAGGGTACGGGTACCGGGTAGGGTAGCCGGGTAGGGTACGGGTACCGGGTAGGGTACGGGTAGCCGGGTATCGGGTAGGGTACGGGTAGCCGGGTACCGGGTAGGGTACGGGTATCGGGTAGGGTACGGGTAGCCGGGTATCGGGTAGGGTACGGGTACCGGGTAGGGTACGGGTATCGGGTAGGGTACGGGTATGGGGTACCCGGTTGCGACCTCTGGGCACCACTCTGCCCGGCTGGGAGCGCGCGTGATGCCACTTTTTTCTCAAATTTGTTCGGGGCGGCGAATGGCCGAAACGCAAATGTACCGCTTGCTTATTCATGTCGTATTCAAGGGGGAAAAAAACGTACGATTGAGAACACAAGGGAGGGCAAAATGCCGCCGTTAACGTCACGGGAACCACTTGCTCTGGATGATTCAACGGCGCGCACACAACACACACGGCTCTCCGGTTGGCTTCCTCGCGTCGGAAGGGAGAGAGCGTTCCAGACGGCCGCCCCGGGGAGAGCCGCCGTGCTCGTCCCGCGACGAGGACGACCACCGGAGTTTGCTCGATCGCGGCGATGGTGGCGGAGGAGGCAAACCCCCCCCGTCTCTCAACCTACAACACCCCCCCCCCCCTCCGCTCAAAAGCAGTTGCGACCCCCAGGGTTGTGGACATCGCTCCCCACCCCCCGCACGCATCAGCGCCATCGTTTCACTTGTTCCGTTCGACCTGTTACCTTTGACCACCGATCCAAAGGCTTCCCCCCCCGACACCCTCCCCCCCCCCAACAGATCACAGATTCGCTGTGGGAGTGAGGCAAAGTGCTGTTACAGCAGCAGCAGCAGCAGCAGCGGTGAAGGCCGGCACTGTGGCACACGAGAGGGCCGGGGGGTGGGGGGAGGGTGGGTGGCCAGCGCCGTGCCCCCAGCCGCCTTTGCCTCACCTCGTGGCGATGTTCACCGCACACAGCCACGGGGTTGTCGACCGAGGGGAGAGGGTTCGTAGCGCGGCGTAGCGCTAACCGCTGCGCCGCAGTTCCCCCGCAACCTTTTAACCTTAGACACGCACGCACACACCACACACGCGCACACACACGCGCACACACACGCACGCACGCGCGTGCCCCCCCCTCGAAGCTTCGACACACTGACCTATGTCAGACAAACGCGGCAACGAAACATTTGTCCACGATCGCCAATCCCCACGCACCCCACCGCCTGCCCAGAGGTCGCAACCGGGTACCCGATACCCGTACCCTACCCGTACCCGGCCAGGTACGGGTAGCCGTTTGCGACCCTGGTGCGGCCGGGTACGGGGAGGCCGCGAGTCACTTGTGAGTAACCGTTTGTCACTCATTTCGGGTAGGGTACGGGTACGGGTAGGGAACGGCTACCCGTACCCGGCCGGGTACGGGTAGCCATTTGCGACCCTGGTGCGGCCGGGTACGGGTAAGGAATCAAAACCCGTTTGCGACCTCTGCACCTGCCCCACCTCCCGCTCAAAGCCAACTTTAAAACAATAACAACCAACACAAAGGGACACGCGCGCAGCAACGCACACCGATGATATTCGGAACATAGTGATAGGTTTTTACCCTTTCAACTGGTACAACAACTGACACCTTGATACAAGGCATCATGTTTGCAATAACCACAACACAAGTAGTCAAAATGCAAACAAAAAGAAACAACTCTGATGATGATAATGATATGCACTGTCCTTGAAGTTGATTAGGTCCACACCCGAGACAGCTTTTCTTAGAGCCTAGTCTCCATTGGTGTTGGACCAGATGACGCCAAAAGGGGTACTTTATCATTATCAGAGTTGTTTCTTTTTGTTTGCATTTTGACTGCTTGTGTTGTGGTTATTGCAAACATGATGCCTTGTACAAAGGTGTCAGTTTTTGTACCAGTTGAAAGGGTAAAAATCTACTACTATATTTTGCCACTGGTAAAGGAGATGTCTCATTTACTTGATACAGCTGTCGGGCTGTGACGGTTCCACCTGAAGACGGAAGCTTGTGTTGCTTCCGTAAACGTCGTGATTTTTATTTTATTTAACTTTTATTAATTTTAATGTTTTACCTACGTGACTTTACCGAAAAAACCTAAGAATATGAATCCTTGCAGTCACGAAAGCTTCAAATCTAGAATGTCTCGTAGTGATATTCGGAACGCTTGGTAACGAACCGGACGTCCGTTACGCCGCTAGCCGCGATGAGTTTTTGTTGTTGTAGTCGTTTTGGTGGTGGGAGGGTTTTTTTTTCTTCCCTGCTTCTCTCCTCCCCGCCCTCCTAACGCGGCTTTCGCTCGCCGCTGCTGCTGCCGCTGCTTGCACCCAACGTTGTGAAAGCCGGGGGGGCTCAATTAATCTCACCGGCAGACACCACGCATCAAGCATATACCACACACACCTCCCCACGCCTCACCCATCTCCCTACACTGCAGCTCTGGATACTACCTTGATCGCACACACGCACGCACTCGCACACATGCACGCACACATGCACGCACGCGCACGTGCACACACACACACGCGCTCGCACACATACGCGCTCGCACACATGCACGCACGCACGCACACACACGCTCACACGCACGCACACACACGCTCGCACGCAAGCACACGCACGCTCGCACACACGCACGCTTGCACACACGCTCGCACGCACACACACACGCACGCACGCCACCGTGTGCATTCCGTACAACGTTTTACACCCCCCCCTCCCCCAGTCTACCAGCGACCTCCGCCACAGCCGTCACTCCGGACACGCGCACCGCACGGGCAAAATAACGCGGCGAGAAATCAAA
>NC_083848.1:1994766-2023548 GCF_015708825.2 Lethenteron reissneri
TTCGCTGCACGAGTGGGGAGACCACCAGGGGGCTGTCGCCTTCCTCGACAAGATCGTTGACGTGGGTAGCTGCTGTTGTTGTTGTAGCTGCTGTAGCTGTAGCTGCTGCTGTAGCTGCTGCTGTAGCTGCTGCTGTAGCTGTAGCTGCTGTAGCTGATGTAGCTGCAGCTGCTGCTGTAGCTGCTGCTGTAGCTGTAGCTGCTGCTGCTGCTCGTTGTTGTTGCTGTAGCTGCTGCTGTTGTTGTTGTAGCTGCTGCTGCTGCTGTTGCTGCTGTTGTAGCTGCTGCTGCTGCTGTAGCTGCTGTTGCTGCTGCTGTAGCTGCTGTTGCTGCTGCTGTAGCTGCTGCTGCTACTGTTGCTGCTGTTGCTGCTGCTGTTGCTGCTGTAGCTGTTGCTGCTGTAGCTGCTGCTGCTGTAGCTGCTGCTGTTGTTGCTGCAGCTGATGCTGCTGCTGCTGTAGCTGCTGTAGCTGCTGTAGCTGTTGCCGCCGCCGCTGCTGCGTCATCGTCGCACGGTGGTGACGATGTCGTAGTCATCGTTGTTGACGACGATGACTACGACGATGATGATGTCATCGTCGCACGGTGGCGACGACGATGACGTCGTCATCGTCGCACGCTGGTGACGTCGTCATCGTCGCGAGCGGTGACGACCTCGTTGCGGCGCCCGCAGTTTTGTCACGGCACACGTGGCGGCCCGGGGCGACTGCCACGTGTGTCGGCGTCGCGTTCTCACAAAGGGGCGGGACGGACAGACGCACAAACACGCAACAAAAACCGACCTTCAAGTTCAATAATAATAATTATTGACCAAAATCCTTGACGCAACCAAATGTAGGAATTCAAATCTATTCTTACCCCGCCCCTTCCCCCCGTCGCGTTGTATTTATAGCCGTAAACTTCCCGCTTTTGCGGCACGTGCTCACGTCCATCATCAAGATCTCCTGCTAGCACCTGCGGCTGACGCAACTCGAGCCCACGCGCTCAGTCACTCGCTCGCTCAGTCACTCGCTCAGTCGCTCGCTCGCTCAGTCGCTCGCTCAGTCACTCGCTCACTCAGCCGCTCACTCGCTCAGTCACTCGCTCAGTCAGTCGCTCACTCGCTCAGTCACTCGCTCAGTCGCTCGCTCACATGCTCAGTCGCTCACTCACTCACTCGCTCAGTCGCTCAGTCACTCACTCAGTCACTCGCTCACGTCCATCAAGATCTCCTGCTAGCAACTGCGGCTGATGCAACTCGAGCCCACGCGCTCAGTCGCTCGCTCGCTCAGTCACTCACTCAGTCACTCACTCAGTCACTTGCTCAGTCACTTGCTCAGTCACTCGCTCACTCGCTCAGTTGCTCAGTCACTCGCTCGCTCAGCCACTCGCTCACTCACTCAGTCGCTCACTCACTCAGTCGCTCGCTCGCTCAGTCGCTCGCTCGCTCACCTACTCACCTACCCACCCACTCACTCGCTCACCTACCCATTCGCTCACCTACCCACTCACCCACCCACTCAACTACCCACTCGTCCGATCCACTCACTCACCCACTCACTCACACAGACACTCACCCACCCACTCACCTACCCACCCACTCACTCGCTCACCTACCCACCCACCTACCCACCCACTCATCCGCCCACCCACTCGCTCACCTCCTCACCCACTCATCTACCCACCCACCCACTCACTGACTCACGCACTCACACAGCCACCCGCCCACTCATCCGCCCGCTCGCTCACCTACCCACTCACTGACTCACCCACCCACTCGCTCATCTACCCACTCACCCACCCACTCACCTATCCACCCACCCACTCAGCTATCCACCCACCCACTCGCTGACTCACGCACTCGACCACCCACTCACGCACTCACCCACCCACCCTCTTACTCACCCACCCACCTGCCCACTCACCCACCCACCCTCCCACTCACCCACCCACTCTTGCAAATGAGACTCTTCCTGCTCTCTCGCCTTCTTTCCTCGTTAAAATAAACCTGAGTGAACTTGGCTGCGTGTGTGTGTGTGTGTGCGTGCGTGTGCGTGTGTGTATGTGCGTGTGTCCTTGTGTGTGTGTGCGTGTGTCCTTGTGTGTGTGTGTGCGTGTGTCCTTGTGTGTGTGTGTGCGTGTGTGTCCTTGTGTGTGTGTGTGCGTGTGTGTCCGTGTGTGTGTGTGCATGTGTCCTTGTGCGTGTGTGCGTGTGTGTCCGTGTGCGTGTGTCCTTGTGTGTCCGTGTGCGTGTGTCCTTGTGTGTGTGTGCGTGTGTCCTTGTGTGTGTGTGCGTCCGTCCGTGTGTGTGTGTGCGTTCGTCCGTGTGCGTGTCCTTGCGTGTGTCCTTGTGTGTGTGTGTCTTTGCGTGTGTCCTTGTGTGTGTGTGTGTCCGTGTGTGTATCCGTGTGTATGTGTGTGCGTGTGTGTGGGGAGCGGTGGTGCAGCGGTTAGCGCTACGCTGCGCTACGAACCCTCTGTTACCAGAGTTCGATTCCCGCTCACGGCCAACACCACCGGTGACGATTATCCGAACCGGTCCTGGGCCTCCCCTAGGTCGACTCGGCCTCAAATGAGTACCTAGTGCGGTGTGTGGTAAACATCGCCACTGGGGAGACAAAGTCAGCCGGGCGTGGTGGTGCTGGCCACCCACCCCCTCGTGTGCCGTGCCGGCCTTCATAGGTGCTCGCGAACAGCACTTGCCCCTGCAGTCCGTTAAGGCTACACGGGGGACCTTTGTCTTTGTGCGTAGTCCTGTCCGTGGGACTCGGACGTACGGGAGCTGCGCGCCGATTGCCACGAGCGGATGGGGAACCTGGGCAAAGCGATCCAGGACCTGAAGCCGACGACGAAACTGCGGAACGACAACACGGCCGCTCACCTGCGCATCAGCCGGCTGCACTACAGCCTGGGCGAGCAGGACGACTCGCTCACGTGAGTCGCTCACTCGCTCGCTCAGTCGCTCACTCAGTCACTCGCTCAGTCACTCACTCGCTTGCCCAGTCACTCACTCGCTCAGTCACTCGCCCAGTCACTCACTCGCTTGCTCAGTCACTCACTCGCTCAGTCACTCGCTCAGTCACTTGCTCAGTCATTCGCTCAGTCGCTCAGTCGCTCAGTCGCTCACTCGCTCACTCGCTCAGTCACTTGCTCAGTCATTCGCCCAGTCGCTCACTCGCTCACTCGCTCAGTCACTTGCTCAGTCATTCGCTCAGTCGCTCACTCGCTCACTCGCTCACTCGCTCAGTCGCTCACTCGCTCACTCGCTCAGTCGCTCAGTCGCTCAGTCGCTCAGTCGCTCACTCGCTCACTCGCTCAGTCACTTGCTCAGTCATTCGCCCAGTCGCTCACTCGCTCACTCACTCGCTCACTCGCTCAGTCACTTGCTCAGTCATTCGCCCAGTCGCTCACTCGCTCACTCACTCGCTCACTCGCTCAGTCACTTGCTCAGTCATTCGCCCAGTCGCTCACTCGCTCACTCACTCGCTCACTCGCTCAGTCACTTGCTCAGTCATTCGCTCAGTCGCTCACTCGCTCACTCGCTCACTCGCTCAGTCGCTCACTCGCTCACTCGCTCAGTCGCTCAGTCGCTCACTCAGTCCACGAAACTGCGCAACGACAACACGGCCGCTCACCTGCGCATCAGCCGCCTGCACTACAGCCTGGGCGAACAGGACGACTCGCTCACGTGAGTCGCTCGCTCGCTCGTCGCCCCAGCAGCAAATCTAATTGCTCGCTCGGTCACTCGCTCAGTCGCTCGCTCGCTCGGTCACTCGCTCAGTCGCTCGCTCGCTCGCTCAGTCGCTCGCTTGCTCAGTCGCTCAGTCACTCATTCGCTCACTCGCTCAATCGCTCGCTCGCTCACTCGCTCAGTCACTCGCTCACTCGCTCAGTCACTCGCTTGCTCAGTCACTCAGTCATTCAGTCACTCACTCGCTCAGTCACTCACTCACTCGCTCAGTCACTCACTTGCTCAGTCACTCAGTCGTTCAGTCACTCACTCGCTCAGTCACTCACTCGCTCACTCAGTCACTCACTTGCTCAGTCACTCAGTCGTTCAGTCACTCACTCGCTCAGTCGCTCGTTCGCTCACTCAGTCACTCACTTGCTCAGTCACTCAGTCGTTCAGTCACTCACTCGCTCAGTCACTCACTCGCTCACTCAGTCACTCACTTGCTCAGTCACTCAGTCGTTCAGTCACTCACTCGCTCACTCAGTCACTCACTTGCTCAGTCACTCAGTCGTTCAGTCACTCACTCGCTCACTCAGTCACTCACTTGCTCAGTCACTCAGTCATTCAGTCACTCACTCGCTCACTCAGTCACTCACTTGCTCAGTCACTCAGTCATTCAGTCACTCACTCGCTCACTCAGTCACTCACTTGCTCAGTCACTCAGTCATTCAGTCACTCACTCGCTCACTCAGTCACTCACTTGCTCAGTCACTCAGTCATTCAGTCACTCACTCGCTCACTCAGTCACTCACTTGCTCAGTCACTCAGTCATTCAGTCACTCACTCGCTCACTCAATCACTCACTTGCTCAGTCACTCAGTCATTCAGTCACTCACTCGCTCACTCAGTCACTCACTTGCTCAGTCACTCAGTCATTCAGTCACTCACTCGCTCACTCAGTCACTCACTCGCTCAGTCACTCAGTCGTTCAGTCACTCACTCGCTCACTCAATCACTCACTTGCTCAGTCACTCAGTCGTTCAGTCACTCGCTCAGTCCACGAAACTGCGCAACGACAACACGGCCGCTCACCTGCGCAGCAGCCGCCTGCACTACAGCCTGGGCGAGCAGGACGACTCGCTCACGTGAGTCGCTCGCTCGCTCACTCGCTCGCTTGGGCACTCGCTCAGACACTCACTCGCTCAGTCATTCGCTCGCGTGAGTCGCTCGCTCGCTCAGTCGCTCGATCGCTCATCACCCCAGCAGCAAATCTAATTGCTCGCTCAGTCACTCGCTCACTCGCTCACTCATTCGCTCAGTCGCTCACTCGCTCAGTCGCTCGCTCACTCAGTCACTCAGTCACTCGCTCGCTCAGACACTCATTTGCTCACTCGCTCAGTCGCTCAGTCGCTCGCTCGCTCAGTCACTCACTCACTCGCTCGCTCAGTCGCTCGCTCAGTCGCTCGCTCGCTCGCTCGCTCGCTCAGTCGCTCGCTCGCTCAGTCGCTCGCTCGCTCAGTCGCTCGCTCGCTCAGTCGCTCGCTCAGTCACTCACTCACTCACTCAGTCGCTTGCTCACTCACTCACTCAGTCGCTCACTCGTTTGCTCACTCGCTCAGTCACTCACTCGCTCAGTCAGTCAGTCGCTCACTCGTTTGCTCAGTCGCTCACTCGTTTGCTCACTCACTCAGTCACTCACTCGTTTTGTCAGTCGCTCAATCGCTCACTCGCTCAGTCGCTCACTCGTTTGCTCACTCGCTCAATCGCTCACTCGCTCAGTCGCTCACTCGTCCCCTACCCCCCCCCCTACTCCTCCTACCCCATGACCCCCGCGTGACCCCCGCGTGACCCCCGCGTGACCCCCGCGTGACCCCGCAGGGAGATCCGCGAGTGCCTGAAGCTGGACCCGGACCACGCGGCGTGCCTGGCTCACTACCGCCAGGTCAAGAAGCTAAGTCGGCAGCTCGAGGCGGCCGAGAGCCTCATCGCCGAATCCAGGTGGGCCACACGCCACACCCCCCCGCCCCGCCACGGCCCGGTAGTGGCCGCCACGGCCTGCCACAGCCTGCCAGAGCCTGCCAGAGACTGCCACGGCCTCGCCATAGACTACTGTAGCCTGCCAGAGACTGTCACAGCCTGCCAGAGACTTGCCATAGACTACTGTAGCCTGCCAGAGACTGCCACAGCCTGCCAGAGACTTGCCATAGACTACTGTAGCCTGCCATAGCCTGCCATAGCCTGCCGTAGCCTGCCACAGCCTGCCAGAGACTTGCCATAGACTACTGTAGCCGCCATAGCCTGCCACAGCCTGCCATAGCCTGCCACAGCCTGCCAGAGACTTGCCATAGACTACTGTAGACTGCCATAGCCTGCCACGGCCTGCCAGAGACTGCCAGAGACTGTCACAGCCTGCCAGAGACTTGCCATAGACTACTGTAGCCTGCCATAGCCTGCCATAGCCTGCCATAGCCTGCCACAGCCTGCCATAGCCTGCCATAGCCTGCCATAGCCTGCCACGGCCTGCCAGAGACTGCCAGAGCCTGCCACAGCCTCGCCATAGACTACTGTAGCCTGCCCTAGCTTGCCATAGCCTGCCACGGCCTGCAAGAGACTGTCAGAAACTGCCACGGCCTGCCAGAGACTGCCAGAGACTTCCATGGCCTCGCCATAGACTACTGTAGCCTGCCATAGCCTGCCATAGCCTGCCACAGCCTGCCAGAGACTCTCAGAGACTGCCACAGCCTGCCATGGCCTCGCCATAGACTGCCATAGCCTGCCACGGCCTGCCACGGGCTGCCAGAGCCTGCCAGAGCCTGCCATAGCCTGCCAGAGCCTGCCAGAGCCTGCCAGAGCCTGCCATAGCCTGCCAGAGCCTGCCACAGCCTGCCAGAGACTCTCAGAGACTGCCACAGCCTGCCATGGCCTCGCCATAGACTGCCATAGCCTGCCACGGCCTGCCACGGGCTGCCAGAGCCTGCCAGAGCCTGCCATAGCCTGCCATAGCCTGCCAGAGCCTGCCAGAGCCTGCCATAGCCTGCCATAGCCTGCCACAACCTGCCAGAGACTCTCAGAGACTGCCACAGCCTGCCATGGCCTCGCCATAGACTGCCATAGGCTGCCACGGCCTGCCACGGGCTGCCAGAGCCTGCCATAGCCTGCCATAGCCTGCCATAGCCTGCCATAGCCTGCCAGAGCCTGCCATAGCCTGCCATAGCCTGCCATAGCCTGCCACAGCAATGGCGCGCTTTCAAACGCTCCGCGCACGCGGCCGTCTGGAGCGCGCTCTCCTCCTCCCGACATTCGGTCGCCACTGGGAGCCGTGATGCCGCTTTCACATCGTCGTCGTCGTCGTCGTCCACATTGGCGTTGCCCTCCCGCCCCTTTTGCACGCAAGCGCCGCCTTTGGCAAGCGCCGCCCTCGGCAAGCGCTGCCCTCGGCAAGCGCCGCTGCCCCCTCCCCCCCCGAACGCAGCACTTGCCACCTCCACGGTGTGTTTTGAGGCCTGCAACTGTGGTGGTGGTGGTGGTGGCGGTGGCGGTGGTGACGGTGGTGGTGCTGGTGCTGGTGGTGTTGCTGGTGCTGGTGGTGGTGGTGGTGTTGTTGATGGTGGTGGTGGTGTTGCTGGTGGTGGTGTTGGTGTTGGTGGTGCTGCTGGTGGTGATGGTGCTGGTGGTGGTGGTGTTGTTGGTGGTGGTGGTGTTGCTGGTGGTGGTGGTGGTGGTGTTGTTGATGGTGCTGGTGGTGGTGTTGTTGATGGTGCTGGTGGTGGCGGTGTTGTTGATGGTGCTGGTGGTGGTGTTGTTGATGGTGTTGCTGGTGGTGTTGTTGTTGATGGTGGTGGTGGCGGTGTTGTTGATGGTGTTGCTGGTGGTGTTGTTGTTGATGGTGGTGGTGGCGGTGTTGTTGATGGTGTTGCTGGTGGTGGTGTTGTTGATGGTGCTGGTGGTGTTGCTGGTGGTGGTGTTGTTGATGGTGGTGGTGTTGTTGATGGTGGTGGTGGTGTTGATGGTGCTGGTGGTGGTGTTGTTGTTGTTGATGGTGCTGGTGGTGGTGGTGTTGTTGATGGTGGTGGTGTTGTTGATGGTGGTGGTGGTAGTGGTGTTGTTGATGGTGGTGGTGTTGTTGATGGTGCTGGTGGTGGCGGTGTTGTTGATGGTGCTGGTGGTTGTGGTGTTGTTGATGGTGGTGGTGTTGTTGATGGTGCTGGTGGTTGTGGTGTTGTTGATGGTGGTGGTGGTGTTGACGGTGGTGGTGTTGTTGCTGGTGGTGGTGCTGGTGGTGTTGTTGATGGTGGTGGTGGTGTTGACGGTGCTGGTGGTGTTGTTGATGGTGGTGGTGTTGATGGTGGTGGTGTTGACGGTGCTGGTGGTGGTGCTGGTGGTGGTGGTGGTGTTGTTGATGGTGGTGGTGTTGACGGTGGTGGTGGTGGTGTTGTTGATGGTGCTGGTGGTGGTGGTGTTGTTGATGGTGCTGGTGGTGGTGGTGTTGTTGATGGTGCTGGTGGTGGTGGTGTTGTTGATGGTGCTGGTGGTGGTGGTGTTGTTGATGGTGCTGGTGGTGGTGGTGTTGTTGATGGTGCTGGTGCCGGTCGGTGTGCCGCAGGTACGATGAGGCGGTGGCCAAGCTGGAGGCGGTCAAGAAGACGGAGGCTTCGGTGGCCGTGTACGCGGCACGCGCCGATGAGCGCATCTGTCACTGCCTCTCGAAGGTAGCGGAGACCAGAGGTCGCTAACGTGGTTTTGATTCCGATTGAAAGCTTTCGTGACTGCAGCATGGATTCATCTTCTTGGTTCTTTCGGTAAAGTCACGTAGAAGGGAAGTAATAAAATAATAAAAATAAAACATATTTTATTATGTTTTATTTTTGTAATTTTATTACTTCCCTTCTACGTGACTTTACCGAAAGAACCAAGAAGAGGGTTTTGATTCCTTACCCGTACCCGGCCGCACCAGGGTCGCAAACTCTCCCACTCACTCACCCACCCACCAATTCAGCTACTCACTCACCCACTCGCTCACCCACCCACTCACTCAACCACTCACTCACTCACGAACTCACTCACTCACCCACCCACGCACTCACCCACTCACCCACGCACCCACTTACTCACCCACCCACTCACCCACTCACTCACCCACTCACCCACTCACTCACCCACTCACCCACGCACCCACTTACTCACCCACCAACCAGAGGTCGCAAACGGGTTTTGATTCCTTACCCGTACCCGGCCGCACCAGGGTCGCAAACGGGTACCCGTACCCGTACCTGGCCGGGTACGGGTATCCGGGTATCGGGTTGGGTACGGGTATCGGGTTGGGTACGGGTATCGGGTACCCAGTTGTGACCTCTGGCAGAGACTAAGGTTGCCACCCCTCCCCTCCTCACCCCACCCCACACACAAAACAATCTCCCCGTGTCGCCTTGAACAGACTCTAGATTTGAAGCTTTCGTCACTGCAAGGATTCATATTCTTGGGTTTTTTCGGTAAAGTCAATTAAAATTTTGTTACCTACGTGACTTTACCGAAAAAACCCTAGAATATTGAACAGGCTCGTTGGTTCTTTGGGTAAAGTCACGTAGGTCGAACACTAAAATAGAACAAGGGAATGATGTTTCGATTTAAAGCTTTCGTGACTGCAAGGATTCATCTTCTTGGTTCTTTCGGTAAAGTCATCACGTAGAAGGGAAATAATCAAATAATAAAAATATGAAACGTAATAAGATGAAATTCTCACGACGTTTCGGCCACAACGCACGCAGCCGTCCTCAGGTGAAGAAAAGGGGTTTCGGAAAGACGGCGTTCTAATTATGGTTTATTTTTGACCCAGCTTAAAAATACGCTGCCAAGCCTAGCGGTGTTTCATTAGGATGCTGTCTTCCCGACAGACCTGTTCTTCACCTGAGGACGGCTGCTTGTGTTGTGGCCGAAACGTCGTGAGAATTTTATCCTGTTATGTTTTATTTTTATTATTTTATTATTTCCCTTCTACGTGACTTTACCGAAAGAGCCAAGAACAACGAAATAACACATCGCGACGTTTCGATCGTAGCGTGGCCGGCGTTGCAATCATCGTCGTCATCACGTGGGAATTCATAGCGGCAGCCAAAAGACTCTGCTGAATGCGTGACGTTGATTCGAAATGTGGAGGGGAAAACGGGAGGGCCCGGTGAAAAATCCACGCAACCGCCACGGAGAGAGAGAGACGCAAACTTCAAATATACAGCAGCAGGCGTCATCAGGGTCGTGATTGAGCCCACGACCTCCTGTGTACCAGGCGAGGTAGTCAACATCTCATAGCCACCGTGATGATGATGAGAGAGAGAGGCACACAGACTCCAAATAAACAGCAGCAGCAGGCGTCGTCAGGGTCGTGATCTAACCCACGACTTCCTGTACACCAGGCGAGGTAGTCAACATCTCCTAGCCACCGTGGTGATGATGATGAGAGAGAGAGAGACACGCAAACTCCAAATATACAGCAGCAGGCGTCGTCAGGGTCGTGATCGAACCCAAGACCTCCTGCGTACCAGGCGAGGTAGTCAACTTCTCCTAGCCACCGTGATGATGATGAAAGAGCGAGAGAGGCACGCAGACTCCAAATAAACAGCAGCAGGCGTCGTCAGGGTCGGGATCAAACCCACGACCTCCTGTATACCAGGCGAGGTAGTCAACATCTCCTAGCCACCGTGATGATGAGAGACGCAAACTCCAAATATACAGCAGCAGCAGGCGTCGTCAGGGTCGTGATCGAACCCACGACCTCCTGCACACCAGGCGAGGTAGTAAACATCTCCTAGCCACCGTGGTTACTGTCACCCGCCCCCCCACACTCATCGCCTCTCCCGCCTCTCCGTGCCCCCCCCCACCACCACCACCACCACCCGCAGAGCGAGGAGCGGACGGCGGATGCGGTGCGAGCGTGCAGCCTGGTGCTCGACCGCGATCCAGACAACGTCGGCGCGCTGCGAGACCGCGCGGAGGCTCACATCGCGAATGAGGAATACGAGGAAGGTACGGTGGGACGCGCTGTCTCTCGCGTGTGCGACGCCTTGAACACTTGCCGATGATGACGACGATGACGCACGTACTAGGGCGGAAACGTATTCTTGGTTTAGTAGTAGGTTTTTAAATCCTTTATTAAATCCTTTATATTAAGTTCACTTGCTTGCTTGCTTACGACCATGTAAATCTTTCGGTCGTTTTTTAACCCACTTACTGTGATCCAATCGAGCTGACATTTTGCACACAGACTCGTTGTGCGTGACAATTAATGTTTGTGGAAAAAAATGTTGCAAAATTTTACACTTTTTAGGACAAAAATATTATATTTAATTACTAATTGCTTAATGGTGCAATGCAATCATCTGACCCATAGGTGGCAGCCATCTCAAGCCAGAGGACGAGAGGACTCTAGCCGCCACGCATATAAAGGATTTATAGTGAAAAACTTTGTTTTTACAGGTTATACTTATTATCCTTTCAACTGGTACAAAAACTGACACCTTTATACAAGGCATCATGTTTGCAATAACCACAACACAAGCAGTCAAAATGCAAACAAAAAGAAACAACTCTGATGATGGTAATGATATGCACTGTCCTTGAAGTTGATTGGCCCACACCCCCCACCCCCCCTATTCCCCCACCCCCCCCTTACCCCCCACCCCCTATCCCCTACCCCCCACCCCCCACCCCCTACGCCCCCCCTCTACCCCCCCCCCCCCCCCCCAGCGGTGGCTGACTACGAGCGAGCGAGGGGGGTTGATGAGTCAGCTCCGGGCGTGCGCGAGGGCCTGGACAAGGCCCAGAAGCTGCTCAAGCAGTCCCAGCGCCGGGACTACTACAAGATCCTCGGGGTCAAGAGGTCGGTGCCACACCACCGCCCACCGCTCGTGACGCTAGCGCGGGGGGGGGGGGCTCCGATAATCGTCGTCGTCGTCGTCATCATCACGCGGGAGTTCATAGCCACCCCACAGAGACGATCACCCCTCTCTGTACCTGTGTTGCTCTCTCTGTGTGTATCTTGGTGATATCTGTCTGCTTATATGTCTGTCTATAGTTTCATGGTTAGATTTTATGTCGCTATTTCATTATACCTGATGATGATGATTGCGTGTGTCGCAATCGATACGTCGTAATATGCTATTATTTAATTTATTATTTTATCTTCAGACGTGACTTTACCGAAAGAACCAAATAATAATTCCTGCAGTCACGAAAGTTCTAAAATTAAGATTGAAGTTCTAAAATTAAGATCTCCTAGCCACCGTGATGATGATGAGAGAGACACGCAAACTCCAAATATACAGCAGCAGCAGGCATCGTCAGGGTCGTGATCGAACCCATGACCTCCTGTACACCAGGCGAGGTAGTCAACATCTTCTCGGCAACCCTGCCATGTGTGTCTCCCCCCCCCCCCCCCCCCCCCCCCCCCCCCCCCGTGCCCCCCCCCCGTGCCCCCCCATCCCCCGTGTGAAGGTCTGCCAAGAAGCAGGAGATCGTGAAGGCGTACCGCAAGCTGGCGCAGCAGTGGCACCCGGACAACTTCCAGTCGGAGTCCGAGAAAAAGAAAGCCGAGAAGCACTTTATCGACATCGCGGCGGCTAAGGAGGTCCTCACAGACCCCGGTACAGCTCGCTCACTCACTCGCTCACTCGCTCGCTCGCCCGCTCACTCATTCGCTCGCTCGCTCACTCATTCGCTCGTCCGCTCACTCACTCACTCGCTCTCACTCGCCCGCTCGCTCTCTCTCTCACTCGCCCTCTCACTCATTCGCTCGCCCGCTCACTCGCTCTCTCACTCATTCGCTCACTCGCTCTCTCACTCGCCCGCTCACTCGCTCTCTCACTCGCCCGCTCGCTCGCTCTCACTTGCCCGCTCGCTCTCTTTCTCACTCGCCCTCTCACTCATTCGCTCGCCCGCTCACTCGCTCTCTCACTTGCCCGCTCGCTCTCTCACTCGCCCACTCATTCGCTCGCCGCTCGCTCGCTCTCACACGCCCGCTCTCTCGCTCTCACTCGCCTGCTCACTCACTCACTCGCTCGCCCGCTCACTCACTCATTCAATCACTCATTCGCTCGCTACCATCACCCACCCACCATCACCCACCCCACTCTCCTTCACCCACCCACCCACACCCCATCACCCACCTATTATCACCCACCCACCATCACCCACCCACCCACCATCACCCACCCACCCACCATCACCCACACCCTATCACCCACACACCATCACCCCCCTACACCCCATCACCCACACACCCACCCACCATCACCACCACCTACCCACCCACCCACCATGACCCACCCTCGCTAACGCTCCCTCCTCCGCGTCTCCCCCCTCTCTCCCCGCCCCACAGAGAAGCGGAGCAAGTTCGACTCGGGAGAGGACCCCCTGGATCCCGAAAGTCAACAGGGCGGTGGTGGCAACCCCTGGCAAAGGGGGGGCGGCGGGGGTGGCTGGCACCCTTTCCCGGGGGGCTTCAACCCCTTTGGTTCTGGAGGACCCCAATTCAAGTTCCACTTCAACTGAGGACAGCGTCTGGGGGGGGGGGCCCCCCTTACGATCAAACCGTACCCCCCCCACCACCACCGCCACCACCACCACGCGGTCATCCGCTCCGATCGACGCTCGGTGAATCCGGTCCAGATGTTGTCACCCCCCGCCCGCTCCACCCGCATCCCCCCCACCCCCCTTCCCATCTCTCCGGCTTTTCCACGATTTTCTTTCACCGATTCGCCCACCCACCACCCACTCACGCGTACACCACGCACAACACACACGCCATACCACGCACACATCACACACACCACACACACCACCCACCCCACACACACCACACCACACCACACACACCGCACACACCGCACACACCACGCACACACCACGCACACACCACGCACACACCACGCACACACCACACACACCACACACACCACCCCACGCGCACACCACACATACCACACCACACACACCACACACACCACACACCACACACACACCACTCACACACCACACCACACACACCACACACCACACACCACACACACACCACACACACACACACACCACACACACCACACACTCCACCCACCCCACACCACACACCACACACACACCACACACACACCACACACCACCCACCCCACACCACACACACACCACACACCCACACACACACCACACACCACACACACCACCCACACCACCCACACACACCACACACACCACTTCACGTGGCCTCAACGTGCACCTGGCCTGGCACGGGCGTGCCGTGGTAACGTCACCGTCACTTAAATTTGCCGGGCTACCGCCATCGGTAGTGCGGTGGTAGTACCCGGGCATCGGCCAGCGTCCCGCTCGCGGTCCTGGGCCTCCCCTAGGTCGACTCGGCCTCAAATGAGTTCTCCGGCGCCTGCGTGCGTGCATGCGTGTGTGTGTGCGTGTGTGTGCGTGTGTATGTGTGCGTGCGTGCGCGTGCGTGCGTGTGTGTGCGTGTGTGTGCGTGTGTATGTGTGCGTGCGTGCGCGTGCGTGCGTGTGTGTGCGTGTGTGCGTGTGTGTGTGTGCGTGTGTATGTGTGCGTGCGTGTGTGTGTGTGTGTGTGCGTGCGTGTGTCGTAAACATCGCCGTTGGGGTGTTGGCCACCCACCCCCTCGTGTGCCACAGTGCCGGCCTTCATAGGCGCTGCAGCTCGCTACTCGCAGCACTTGCCCCGACAGCCTGTTGGAGGCTACGCGGGGGTCCTTTGTCTGTGTGTCTACAGGTGCTGCTTGCTACTCGCAGCACTTGCTCCTACAGCCTGTTGGGAGGCTACGCGGGGGACCTTTGTCTGTGTGTCTACAGGTGCTGCTTGCTACTCGCAGCACTTGCCCCTACAGCCTGTTGGAGGCTCCGCGGGGGACCTTTGTCTGTGTGTCTTCAGGTGCTGCTCGCTACTCGCAGCACTTGCCCCTACAGCCTGTTGAGGCTACACGGGTGGGGTGGATCTTTTGTTTCTGGGTTGGCGTGCGGTTTCCTGTTTGGTTCGCGACCGATTTTCTCACCTCTCGCTCTCTCCATGAACACAGTTCTTGAGCTTTAAAACGATCCTGTACCTTAATTATTCTTGGATGGGGGCGAGGTTGTCGCTCACAATTCTTTACCAGCACTGCGCACAGAAGGGGAGAGAGAGAGGTTAAAGAAGAGAATATGACGATGGGAACGGCTCGCGACACAGCCGACCTTTGTAAATATTTCAAGTGCGACCCCTTTGGAGGTCATCACGGAACAGAGGTCGCAAACGGGTTTTGATTCCTTACCCGTACCCGTACCCGGCCGCACCAGGGTCGCAAACGGGTACCTGTACCCGTACCCTACCCGTACCCGGCCGGGTATCGGGTAGGGTACAGGTATCGGGTACCTGATTGCGACCTCTGGGATGAAGCCATGTTGCAGGCGCGGGTGGGTTGATTCTAGGAACTTGAATTGTGAGAAGAGACAAGACGTTGGGAAATGAGTGACAAACGGTGACTCACCAGTGACTCACGGCCTACCCGTACCCAGCCGTACCAGGGTCGCAAACGGGTACCCGTACCCGTACCCGGCCGGGTAGCCGGGTATCGGGTAGGGTACGGGTATCGGGTACCCGGTTGCGACCTCTGACGGGGAGTAAGGGCAGATTTCTAAGCGGAAGATGATGACGACGACGACGACGGAGAAACGAAACCTCCACCAAACGCGATGACTCCTTTGGACTCGCGCGAATTCACGACAAGTCGTGGACTTCTATGTTTGGGCCAGAATTTGAATGTTTAATGGAGCTGTGGCAAGACCGTTGGTCTTCTTGATTTGAAGCTTTCGTGACGACAGGAATGCGTACTCTGGTTCTGTCGGTAAAGTCACGTGGGTAGAGAAAAGTGAATTTCGATTGAAAGCTTTCGTGACTGCAGGGATTCATCTTGTTGGTTCTTTCGGTAAAGTCACGTAGAAGGGAAATAAAATAATAAAAATAAAACATTAAACTATTCTCACGACGTTTCGGCAACAACGCAAGCAGCCATCCTCAGGTGAATGAATAATATACTCTGCCAAGCTTGGTGGTGTTCATTTAGACGCTGTCTTCCCGACAGACCTGTTCTTCACCTGAGGACGGCTGCTTGCGTTGTGGCCGAAACGTCGTGAGAATTGTATTTTAGTGCGTTTGATTTTTATTATTTTATTATTTCCCTTCTACGTGACGACTTTACCGAAACAACCAAGAAGATTGACAAAAGTAACGAAAGAAAACGCGACGTTTCGGCCGCAGCCACAAGCGTCCGTCTTCAGGTGAGAAAAATGTATCTGCAGATAATTTTCTCACCTGAATCGGCAGACCGTTTTCTGCTGTTGTGGCTTCACATAAAGCCACAACGCCAGATAATTTTCTCACCTGAATTGGCAAATCGTTTTCTGCTGTTGTGGCTTCATATTAAGCCGCAACGCCAGATTATTTTCTCACCTGAATCGGCAGATGATTTTCTCTCGCCTGAAGACGGACGCTTGTGGCTGCGACCGAAACGTCGTGTGTTCTTTCGTTACTTTTGCCTGCCCGCGTGACTTTACCCAAAGAACCAGGAGCGTATCGTTGTTGTTGGTTGTTGTTGTTGTTGTTGGTTGTTGTTGTTGGGCGACGTTATTTGTCCCGGGCGACGCCGCGCTCAAAAACCCCGAAAACGGGTCGCGTCGCTCCGGGCGATCCCGAACGCGCTCTACAGCGCAGTGGTTGCAATATCTTCACGACGGGTGAGGGGCGGGCGGTTGAGTGATGCCCATTGGCTGTGTGGCTGTGACGTCATCCGCTTAGTGGTGATGCGGGGGAGGGGGGGGGGGGTCGGGTTCTGTTGATTGGTTGGTCGATTGATCGGTTGGTCGATTGATCAGTCGATTGATCGGTTGGTCGATTGATCGATCATTCGATTTATCAGTCGATTGATTGGTCCGGTCGATTGATCAGTCGATTGATCGGTTGGTCGATTGATCGATCATTCGATTTATCGGTCGATTGCTTGGTCCGGTCGATTGATCAGTCGATTGATCGGTTGGTCGATTGATCGATCATTCGATTTATCGGTCGATTGATTGGTCGGTCGATTGATCAGTCGATTGATCGGTCGATTGATCGATCATTCGATTGATCGGTCGATTGATCGGTTGGTCGATTGATCGATCATTCGATTTATCGGTCGATTGATCGGTTGGTCGATTGATCGATCATTCGATTTATCGGTCGATTGATCAGGCCGGTCGGTCGATCGATCGGTAGCATTCGCTCTTAAATTCGTACCTAATATTTGTCGTGGTGTGTGTTTATTTCGGCACGAGAGATCTTGGGAAATCCGCGTTTCTTTCTTTGAATTGTCCAGGACCGCTGCTGGTGCACATGGGGGGGGGTGCGGGGAGGGAGGGGGGCGAGATTTCGCTGCGTAACAACTAAATATTAAGTTCCTGGCTAGTAAGCGTTGTTTCCCAATTGCTTATATGCCTCAAAAGCACAGAAAGTGGCTATCATTCCCCCACAAACTTTGCTTCTGTGAGCAGGAGAGTGATTTTTCGATTTAAAGCTTTCGTGACTGCAGGGATTCATCTTCTTGGTTCTTTCAGGTAAAGTCACGTAGAAGGGAAGTAATGAAATAATAAAAATGAAACATAATAAAATAATTCTCACGACGTTTCGGCTACAACGCAAGCAGCCGTCTTCAGGTGAAGAATGAGACACTGCCAAGCTAGGAGCTTGTATATAAGCTGGATAGGAGGTGGAAGAGGAGCGCCTTAACAAAAGAATGTGCATATGAAGAGGAATTTAGCATATTCATTCTTCACCTGAAGACGGCTGCTTGCGTTGTAGCCGAAACGTCGTGAGAATTATTTTATTTAATTATGTTTTATTTTTATTGTTTAATTACTTCCCTTCTACGTGACTTTACTGAAAGAACCAAGAACAGGAGAGTTATATTTAGAAATGTACCTATTTTCAGTGAGAAAAAGTGATGTGCATTCGTGTCTTTTGTGCACGCGAAGTCCCGCTTGCAAAAGCAAAGTTTGTGTTCTTAGTTTGTTGGGTAAAGTCACCATGTAGGTAAAAAAAAATGAAATAAAAATTAATAAAAAATAAAATAATAAAAATCACGACGTTTCGGAGGCAACACAAGTCTCCGTCTGCTTGATTCTGTCGGTCAAAGTCACGTAGAATGTAAATAATAAAATAATGAAAATTAATCATGCTAAAGTAATTATTTTATTATAATAAAAATAAAATGTAATAAAATAATTATTTTATTACGTTTCAGATTTATTTTGTTATTATTTTATTACTTCCATTCTACGTGACTTCACCGAAAGAACCAAGAAGATTAATTCCCTGCAGTCACGAAAGCTTTAAATCGAAATTTGTGTTCTTAGTTTTTTGGGTAAAGTCACCATGTAGGTAAAAAAAATGAAATAAAAATTTATAAAAAATAAAATAATACAAAATCACGACGTTTCGGAGGCAACAAATCAGGTGGGACCGTCACAGCCAGATTTGCTGCATCAAGTGAGGCAGGGATTCCAAGATGCATTTTCTTAAATACAAGTTTAGGGAGGAACTAAGAACTTGCATCTTGATGACACACGTGCGTTGCCTCCGAAACGTGATTTTTATTAATTTCAATTCCAATTTTTTACCTACGTGACTTTACCAAAAAAACTCTAAAAGTATGAATCCTTGCAGTCACGAAAGCTTCAAATCTACAAAGTTTTTTTGTGCTGGAATAACAGCCACTTTCTCTACCTTTTTTGAGGCATCAGCAATTAGGAAAATGACACTCGCTACCCAGGGGAACAGGACATCATCGTGTTGTATCGCGTCATCGAAAGCCTCTTGTGTGACTATTATTTCCCGAACCGGGAAAAAGAAAAAAAAATCAAGAAAAAAAAATTTGTCATTAAAAAAATATATTTGTTCAAATCGACACACGGGGGCTGGGCTTGGTGATGGTTGTTGTTGAATATTTAAACTTTAAACGGGGGGTGGAACATCTAGAACATTAAAACAACACGCAACACGCACGCGGCTTTATCTAATCGCGTTTGTGTTTCTCGTCTGTTTGGAGGGGTGGTGGTGGAGGAGGAGGAGGATTGTTTATTTTGTAAAATAAATACCAAGTGTGAAGACACGGTGAGAGTGTGTGAATGTTGAGTGTGTGAATGTTGTACGAGTGTGTGTGTGAATGTTGTGTGAGTGTGTGTGTGAATGTGAGTGTTCGTGTGTGAATGTGAATGTTCGTGTGAATGTTATCTATGGTCCACAACAGAGGTCGCAACCGGGTACCCGATACCCGTACCCGGCTACCCGTACCCGGGTACAGGTACCCGTTTGCGACCCTGGTGCGGCCGGGTACGGGTAGGCCGTGAGTCACTGGTGAGTCACCGTTTGTCACTCATTTCCCAACGTCTTGTCTCTTCTCACAATTCAAGTTCCTAGAATCAACCCACCCGCGCCTGCAACATGGCTTCATCCCAGAGGTCGCAACCAGGTACCCGATACCCGTACCGTACCCGGCCGGGTAGGGTACGGGTACGGCCGGGTACGGGTACCCGTTTGCGACCCTGGTGCAGCCGGGTACGGGTAGGCCGTGAGTCACTGGTGAGTAACCGTTTGTCACTCATTTCGGATAGGGTACGGGTAGGGAACGGCTACCCGTACCCGGCCGGGTACGGGTAGCCATTTGCGACCCTGGTGCGGCCGGGTACTGGTACGGGTAAGGAATCAAAACCCGTTTGCGACCTCTGGTTGGTGGGTGAGTAAGTGAGTGCGTGGGTGAGTGGGTGAGTGAGTGGGTGGGTGAGTGAGTGAGTAGCTGAATTGGTGGGTGGGTGAGTGGGTGGGTGAGTGGGAGAGTTTGCGACCCTGGTGCGGCCGGGTACGGGTAAGGAATCAAAACCCGTTTGCGACCTCTGGTTGGTGGGTGAGTAAGTGGGTGAGTGGGTGAGTGGGTGAGTGAGTGGGTGGGTGAGTGAGTGAGTAGCTGAATTGGTGGGTGGGTGAGTGGGAGAGTTTGCGACCCTGGTGCGGCCGGGTACGGGTAAGGAATCAAAACCCGTTTGCGACCTCTGGTTGGTGGGTGAGTAAGTGAGTGCGTGGGTGAGTGGGTGAGTGAGTGGGTGAGTGGGTGGGTGAGTGAGTGAGTAGCTGAATTGGTAGGTGGGTGAGTGGGTGGGTGAGTGGGAGAGTTTGCGACCCTGGTGCGGCCGGGTACGGGTAAAGAATTCAATACCCGTTTGCGACCTCTGGTTGGTGGGTGAGTAAGTGAGTGCGTGGGTGAGTGGGTGAGTGAGTGGGTGAGTGAGTGGGTGAGTGGGTGAGTGAGTGGGTGAGTGGGTGGTTGAGTGAGTGAGTAGCTGAATTGGTGGGTGGGTGAGTGGGTGGGTGAGTGGGAGAGTTTGCGACCCTGGTGCGGCCGGGTACGGGTAAAGAATTCAATACCCGTTTGCGACCTCTGGGTCCACAACACTCAGGAACTTCACCTCTCCTGAATGCGGATGGAACAACACTCCTCACAGAGAAGGACAAAATACTTGCAAGGTTTGCCAAACACTTCAACGCAGTTCTCAACCAGCCATCGTGCGCGAATGAGGAGGCAATTGCGAGAATGCCTCCAAGTTAAAATAAACCCTTGCTTTAAAGCTTTCGTGACTGCAGGGATTCATCTTCTTGGTTCTTTCGGTAAAGTCACGTAGAAGGGAAATAATAAAATAATAAAAATACAACAATACTATAATAGCATAAAATAAGAAATATAATATAAGAAAATAATATATTAAAACATTTTTAATATTTCCATTCAAAGCTTTCGTGACTGCAGGGATTCATCTTCTTGGTTCTTTCGGTAAAGTCACGTAGAAGGGAAATAATAAAAATAAAACATAATAAAATAATTCTCACGACGTTTCGGCCACAACAAAAGCAGTCGTCCTCAGGTGAAGAACAGGTCTGTCGGAAAGACAGCGTCTGAATGAGTCTTTCCGACAGACCTGTTCTTCACCTGAGGACGGCTGCTTGCGTTGTGGCCGAAACGTCGTGAGAATGATTTTATTCTGTTTTATTATTTTATTATTTCCCTTCTACGTGACTTTACCGAAAGAACCAAGAAGATAAACCCTTGCTGTTCCACCATCCATTGAGGAAACCACCAAAGCCACAAGCTTCCTCTCGCCAGGCAAAACTCCAGGCTCCGATGCCATTCCAGCGGAAATCTACAAGGCTGGAGGGGGCCTCGCTTAGTCGAGAAACTGACCGACCTCTTCAAGTCTCTGTGGAAATTAGAAGCCGTTCCCCAGGAGTTCAAGGATGCGCTCTACAATCCATATCTGTGTAATGTGAGGACACATCCGGGTTGCTGTTGGATTACACCTCGTGCGATGATTGTCTCTGCCGGTCCTGGCCCACAGCCAATGGGGAGAAGTCTAGGGGCGTGGCCCTGACGTCACGGGAAGGTGACAGCTGCAAGTAGATGATTGGTTCTGCTGGCTTTAGCCACAGCCAATGGGGGGACGAGTTAGGGGCGTGGCCTTGACGTCATGAGAAGGTGACATCTGTAAGTAGATGATTGGTTCTGCTGGCTTTGGCCACAGCCAATGGGGAGAAGTCTAGGGGCGTGGCCCTGACGTCACGGGAAGGTGACATCTGTAAGTAGATGATTGGTTCTGCTGGCTTTAGCCACAGCCAATGGGGGGACGAGTTAGGGGCGTGGCTCTGACGTCACGGGAAGGTGACATCTGTAAGTAGATGATTGGTTCCGCTGGCTTTAGCCACAGCCAATGGGTGGACGAGCTATGGGCGTGGCTCTGACGTCACGGGAAGGTGACAGCTGCAAGTAGATGATTGGTTCTGCTGGCTTTAGCCACAGCCAATGGGGGGACGAGTTAGGGGCGTGGCCCTGACGTCATGGGAAGGTGACAGCTGCGAGTAGAGGATTGGTTCTGCTGGCTTTAGCCACAGCCAATGGGGGGACGAGTCAGGGGCGTGGTCCTGGGAGCTTACGATGGAGTCTAGAAGATTCCATAGAGGCTAATCAGGATTGGTTGAAAGGTACCACGTGACCCGGGTATTAAAAGGGGTGGAGACGAACAACACGTGGTCAGATCTGGAACAGGGTCCAGGCTGCCACGTGGTCCAGGCTGCCCACGTGGTCCAGGCTGCCCACGTGGTCCAGGCTGCCCACGTGGTCCAGGCTGCCCACGTGGTCCAGGCTGCCCACGTGGTCCAGGCTGCCCACGTGGTCCAGGCTGCCCACGTGGTCCAGGCTGCCCACGTGGTCCAGGCTGCCCACGTGGTCCAGGCTGCCCACGTGGTCCAGGCTGCCCACGTGGTCCAGGCTGCCCACGTGGTCCAGGCTGCCCACGTGGTCCAGGCTGCCCACGGGGTCCAGGCTGCCACGTGGTCCAGGCTGCCACGTGGTCCAGGCTGCCACGTGGCCGCGCGTGTCTCCCTCTCACGCTGTCTGTCGGCAGCGTGAAGGAGTAAGATGGGAGTGTTGTGAGCGAAAGACAAATAAAGACCGGATTCTAGAAGTCGCTTCCACGAGCTTAATTACAGCTGCATCTCAGAGCTCCACATCAGAGGTCGCAAACGGGTTTTGATTCAATTTCGATTTAAAGCTTTCGTGACTGCAGGGATTCATCTTCTTGGTTCTTTCGGTAAAGTCATCACGTAGAAGGGAAGTAATAAAATAATAAAAATAAAACCTAATAAAATAATTCTCACGACGTTTCGGCCACAACGCAAGCAGCCGTCCTCAGGTGAAACCAGGTCTGTCGAGAAGACAGCGTCTGAATGAAACACCACCACGCTTGGAACGTATATTTAAGCTGGGTTGGAAGGGGGGAAGGGCGCCTTGACAAAAGAATTACCCGTACCCGGCTGGGTACGGGTACCCGTACGCTACTCATACCCTACCCGAAATGAGTGACAAACGGTTACTCACCGGTGACTCACGGCCTACCCGTACCCGGCCGCACCAGGGTCGCAAACGGCTACCCGTGCCCGGCCGGGTACGGGTAGCCGGGTATCGGGTAGGGTACGGGTATCGGGTACCCGGTTGCGACCTCTGCTCCACATCCTCCCTGACCTGTCCCAGTGTGCCACAGGGAATTCCGTGCTCGGAGGGGCCTGATCAGCCATCTGCGCACTCGTCAAAACCCAACACAATGACAAACGTGCCATGGTCATCATCAACTATGATGGACGAACAAGAGAGAGAGAGTGTATAGTGTAGTGTATAGTGTAGTGTATAGTGTAGTGTATAGTGTAGTGTATAGTGTAGTGTATAGTGTATAGTAGTGTATAGTAGTGTATAGTGTAGCATATAGTGTAGTGTATAGTGTAGTATATAGTGCAGTGTATAGTGTAGTGTATAGTGTAGTGTATAGTGTAGTGTATAGTGTATAGTAGTGTATAGTAGTGTATAGTGTAGCATATAGTGTAGTGTATAGTGTAGTATATAGTGCAGTGTATAGTGTAGTGTATAGTGTAGTGTATAGTGTAGTGTATAGTGTAGTATATAGTGCAGTGTATAGTGTATAGTAGTGTATAGTGTAGTGTATAGTGTAGTGTATAGTGTAGTATATAGTGCAGTGTATAGTGTAGTATATAGTGTAGTGTATAGTGTAGTGTATAGTGTAGTGTATAGTGTAGTGTATAGTGTAGTGTATAGTGTAGTGTATAGTGTATAGTAGTGTATAGTAGTGTATAATAGTGTATAGTGTAGTGTATAGTGTATAGTAGTGTATAGTAGTGTATAATAGTGTATAGTGTAGTGTATAGTGTATAGTAGTGTATAGTAGTGTATAGTGTAGCATATAGTGTAGTGTATAGTGTAGTATATAGTGCAGTGTATAGTGTAGTGTATAGTGTAGTGTATAGTGTAGTGTATAGTGTAGTATATAGTGCAGTGTATAGTGTAGTGTATAGTGTAGTATAGTGTAGTGTATAGTAGTGTATAGTGTAATGTATGGTGTAGTGTATAGTAGTGTATAGTGTAGTGTATAGTGCAGTGTATTGTGCAGTGTATAGTGCAGTGTATAGTAGTGTATAGTGTAGTGTATAGTGTAGTATATAGTGCAGTGTATAGTGTAGTGTATAGTGTAGTATAGTGTAGTGTATAGTAGTGTATAGTGTAATGTATGGTGTAGTGTATAGTAGTGTATAGTGTAGTGTATAGTGCAGTGTATTGTGCAGTGTATAGTGCAGTGTATAGTAGTGTATAGTGTAGTATATAGTGTATAGTGTAGTGTATAGTGTAGTGTATAGTGTATAGTAGTGTATAGTAGTGTATAGTGTAGTGTATAATAGTGTATAGTGTAGTGTATAGTGTATAGTAGTGTATAGTAGTGTAGTGTATAGTGTAGTGTATAGTGTAGTGTATAGTAGTGTAAAGTAGTGTATAGTGTAGTGTATAGTAGTGTAGTATATAGTGTATAGTATAGTGTAGTATATAGTGTATAGTGTAGTATATAGTGTAGTGTATAGTAGTGTATAGTAGTGTATAGTATAGTGTATAGTAGAGTATCGTATAGTGTATAGTGTAGTGTATATAGTAGTGTAGTGTGTAGTGTATTTTAGTGTAGTATATAGTATATAGTGTAGTATATAGTGTATAATAGTGTAGTATATAGTATATAGTGTATTTTAGTGTATATCTGATGCGTCTTTAGACGCTGGCGGTAATTCTACCCGCTCGGCCGTCGCCCGCCTATGCGCGCTAGCAAATACAAAGCCGGTATTATTTAACAAAAAATCGTCCACGCGTGCCCGTGATGGGAAATGCAAATCGCTATTGCCTATCCGCGTTGCGGAATCTAACGTCCCCCCCCCACCGCGCGTATGCGGTCTGGGGAATTAAAAGCGAGGGGCGGGGGTGGGGGAGGGGGTGGGGGTGGGGGGTGTAAAGGGGGCGTGGCTTCGAGGCGGATGAGACACGAGGAGCCATCTGATTGGCTGAGGCTGTCCGCTCTACGAAACCCGGGTGAGTGGACGTGTAGCTGAAACTTTAAACTTTAAACATTTTTTTGTTACCATTTATCAATTGACGATCAATTTTCGGGGGGAATGCGAAAACAAAATTGCTACACGTTAACAGCGACATTGTCTGTTTGTGTGCGTGGGTTGGGTTAAAATTGTTTTAAAAGAAATATAATAAGAATAAAGGTTGTCACGGGGTGAAACCACGACCGGCTCGGCGGGCCTGGCCCGGCCGGGAAAGGTGCCTCGCGACCCGGCGGAGAATCTATCCGAGCGCCGTGGTGTAGGCCGCAGGCCGCGGTGTCTCCCCGTGGCTGTCAAAGTTCTTTATTTCGTTGACTCTCAGAGCTCAGATTTAGCCAGCACTGCCGTACGATGTGATTGCTTGTGTGTGTGGTTTGTGTAGTCATTGGTGCTGACCGAGGCTTAGCCCGCTAACGCAATACAATTGATACATTGGTTTCATCTGAACGCATTCAATGTGCCATTCTGTGGGTCTCTGTGTGGTGAGTCTGTGGGTCTCTGTGTGGTGAGTCTGTGGGTCTCTGTGTGGTGAGTCTGTGGGTCTCTGTGTGGTGAGTCTGTGGGTCTCTGTGTGGTGAGTCCATGGGTCTCTGTGTGGTGAGTCCATGGGTCTCTGTGCGAGTCTGTGGGTCTTTGTGAGTCTGTGGGTCTTTGTGGTGAGTCTATGGGTCTCAGTGCGAGTCTATGGGTCTCTGTGTGGTGAGTCTGAGGGTCTCTGTGTGGTGAGTCTGTGGGTCTCTGTGTGGCGAGTCTGTAGGTCTCTGTGTGGTGAGTCTGTGGGTCTCTGTGTGGTGAGTCTGTGGGTCTCTGTGTGGTAGGTCTGTGGGTCTCTGTGCGAGTCTGTGGGTCTGTGTGGTGAGTCTGTGGGTCTCTGTGTGTTGAGTCTATGGGTCTCTGTGCGAGTCTATGGGTCTCTCTGTGGTGAGTCTGTGGGTCTCTGTGAGTCTGTGGGTCTCTGTGTGATGAGTCTGTGGGTCTCTGTGCGAGTCTATGGGTCTCTGTGTGGTGAGTCTATGGGTCTCTGTGTGGTGAGTCTATGGGTCTCTGTGCGATTGTATGGGTCTCTGTGAGTCTGTGGGTCTCTGTGCGGCGAGTCTGTGGGTCTCTGTGCGGTGAGTCTGTGGGTCTCTGTGTGGTGAGTCTGTGCGTCTCTGTGCGTGTCTATGGGTCTCTGTGCGAGTCTAGGGGTCTCTGTGTGGTGAGTCTGTGGGTCTCTGTGTGATGAGTCTGTGCGTCTCTGTGCGTGTCTATGGGTATCTGTGCGAGTCTATGGGTCTCTGTGTGTTGAGTCTATGGGTGGCTGTGTGGTGAGTCTGTGGGTTTCTGTGTGGTGAGTCTGTGGGTCTCTGTGTGGTGAGTCTATGGGTGGCTGTGTGGTGAGTCTATGGCTCTATGTGAGTCTGTGGGTCTCTGTGTGTTGAGTCTATGGGTCTCTGTGTGGTGAGTCTGTGGGTCTCTGTGCGAGTTTATGGGTCTCTCTGTGGTGAGTCTATGACTCTCTGTGAGTCTCTGTGTGATGAGTCTGTGGGTCTCTGTGTGATGAGTCTGTGGGTCTCTGTGTGGTGAGTCTGTGGGTCTCTGTGCGAGTCTATGGGTCTCTGTGTGGTGAGTCTGTGGGTCTCTGTGTGGTGAGTCTGTGGGTCTCTGTGTGGTGAGTCTGTGGGTCTCTGTGCGGTGGGTCTGTGTGTGGTGAGTCTGTGGGTCTCTGTGCGATTGTATGGGTCTCTGTGAGTCTGTGGGTCTCTGTGCGGTGAGTCTGTGGGTCTCTGTGTGTTGAGTCTGTGGGTCTCTCTGTGGTGAGTCTGTGGGTCTTTGTGCGGTGAGTCTGTGGGTTTCTGCGTGAGTCTATGGGTCTCTGTGAGTCAATGGGTCTCTGTGAGTCTATGGGTCTTTGTGTGAGTCAATGGGTCTCTGTGTGAGTCTATGGGTCTATGTGAGTCTGGGCTCTGTGTGAGTCTCTGGGCTCTGTGTGAGTCTCTGGGCTCTGTGTGAGTCTATGGGTCTCTGTGTGAGTCAATGGGTCTCTGTGTGAGTCAATGGGTCTCTGTGTGAGTCTATGGGTCTTTGTGTGAGTCAATGGGTCTCTGTGAGTCTATGGGTCTCTGTGAGTCTATGGGCTCTGTGTGAGTCAGTGGGCTCTGTGTGAGTCTGTGGGTCTTTGTGTGCTGAGTCTGTGGGTCTCTGTGTGAGTCTGTGGGTCTCTGTGTGAGTCTGTGGGTCTCTGTGAGTCTATGGGTTCTGTGAGTCTGTGGGTCTCTGTGTGGTGAGTCTGTGGGTCTCTGTGTGATGAGTCTGTGGGTCTCTGTGTGTTGAGTCTATGGGTCTCTGTGTGTTGAGTCTGTTGATCTCTCTGTGGTGAGTCTGTGGGTGTCTGTGTGTTGAGTCTATGGGTCTCTGTGTGGTGACTCTGTGGGTCTCTGTGTGGTGAGTCTGTGGGTCTCTGTGCGATGAGTCTGTGGGTTTCTGCGTGAGTCTATGGGTCTCTGTGAGTCTATGGGTCTTTGTGTGAGTCAATGGGTCTATGTGAGTCTATGGGTCTATGTGAGTCTATGGGCTCTATGTGAGTCTTTGGGTATCTGTGAGTCTATGGGTCTCTGTGTGAGTCTATGGGTCTCTGTGAGTCAATGGGTCTCTGTGAGTCTATGGGTCTTTGTGTGAGTCTATGGGTCTATGTGAGTCTATGGGTCTTTGTGTGAGTCTATGGGTCTCTGTGAGTCAATGGGTATCTGTGAGTCTATGGGTCTCTGTGTGAGTCTATGGGTCTCTGTGAGTCAATGGGTCTCTGTGAGTCAATGGGTCTCTGTGAGTCAATGGGTCTCTGTGAGTCAATGGGTCTCTGTGTGAGTCTATGGGTCTCTGTGAGTCAATGGGTCTCTGTGAGTCAATGGGTCTCTGTGAGTCAATGGGTCTCTGTGAGTCAATGGGTCTCTGTGAGTCAATGGGTCTCTGTGAGTCAATGGGTCTCTGTGAGTCTATGGGTCTCTGTGAGTCTATAGGCTCTTTGTGAGTCTGTGGGTGTCTGTGTGGTGAGTCTGTGGGTCTCTGTGTGCGAAATAAGTTCACACAGCACGGCTGGCTACGTACGGTGTGATAGAAGTCCAACACACACACGTAGCACTACGTACTGTGTGAAAGAAGTCCAACACACATAGGAGCTCGGCCCCTCAGTGGTTGCCAGCTCAGCACTCTGACCCCTGACCCCGGAGTCACCTGACGAATGGAGTGGTGGTGATGGTGGTGGGGCTACGCATATAAGATAAAGCCTCCACTCCCACCGTGTAGCCTCTAGCAGGCTGTAGGGGCAAGTGCTGTTAGTAGCGAGTAGTAGCTATAGACACACAGACAAAGGTCCCCCGTGTAGCCTCTAACAGGCTGTAGGGACAAGTGCTGTTAGTAGCGAGTAGCAGCTATAGACACACAGACAAAGGTCCCCCGTGTAGCCTCTAACAAGGCTGTAGGGGCAAGTGCTGTGAGTAGCGAGTAGCAGCTATAGCCACACAGACAAAGGTCCCCCGTGTAGCCTCTAGCAGGCTGTAGGGGCAAGTGCTGTGAGTAGCGAGTAGCAGCAATAGACACACAGACAAAGGTCCCCCGTGTAGCCTCTAACAGGCTGTAGGGGCAAGTGCTGTGAGTAGCGAGTAGCAGCCTCTAACAGGCTGTAGGGACAAGTGCTGTTAGTAGCGAGTAGCAGCTATAGACACAGACAAAGGTCCCCCGTGTAGCCTCTAACAGGCTGTAGGGGCAAGTGCTGTGAGCAGCACCTATAGCCACAAAGACAAAGGTCCCCCGTGTAGCCTCTAACAGGGCTGCACCTTGAGGCCACGTGAAGTGTCGAACGCCCGCTGGCAGGAGGTCACGGGGCAGACCCAGCAGGTGCCACGGGTCGACTGACTGAGATGACTGGCTGATGCACCACCTGTGCCCCCTACTGTGCCAACTTGCTGTGCTTTAGCCACCCGGCGCTCCGCTCGTTGTTGTGAGCGTCACTCCTCCGCCCTCCGTTGTTGTTGGAGGGCGACTGCCTCCAACTGCCCAGTAGTAGCGTCCTTCACGAGCCTCCTCCTCCACAGAGGCCATCTT
>NC_083848.1:2024048-2039048 GCF_015708825.2 Lethenteron reissneri
GGAGTTGTGAGCGAGAGAGTGAGCGGAGAGAGTGGGTGCGAGGAGAGTGACCGAGAGAGAGTGACCGAGAGAGTGAGCGAGAGAGTGAGCTAGAGAGTGAGCGAGAGAGTGAGCGAGAGAGTGAGCGAGAGAGTGAGCGAGAGAGGTGAGCGAGAGAGTGAGCGAGAGAGGAGCGAGAGAGAGAGCGAGCGAGAGAGTGAGCGAGAGAGAGTGAGCGAGAGAGTGAGCGAGAGATGGAGCGAGAGAGTGAGCTAGAGAGTGAGCGAGAGAGAGAGCGGAGAGTGAGCGAGAGAGTGAGCGAGAGAGTGAGCGAGAGAGTGAGCGAGAGAGTGAGCGAGAGAGTGAGCGAGAGAGTGAGCGAGAGAGTGAGCGAGAGGTGGGGGTTTACATAAAGCAAAGTTATATAAAATAAAAATTACGAAATGATGAACGAAGCAAAGTGCCGACTACACCGAGCATCTTCTTGTTTCCACTGATCGTAAAAAAAGAAGAAGCAGGGGGTGAAATCTTTCGTGAAATATTTAATTTAAACAGGGGGGGGGGCGCATAAAGCAAGGCATTGAAAAAACAACAAAAAACGAAATGATGAACGAAGCAAAGTGCCGACTACACCGAGCATCTTCTTGTTTCCTCTGATCGTAAAAAAAGAGAGGAGAGGGGAGAGGGGAGAGGGCGGAGAGGTAGGAGAGGGAGGAGAGGTAGGAGAGGGAGGAGAGGTAGGAGAGGGGAGAGGTAGGAGAGGGAGGAGAGGTAGGAGAGGGGAGAGGTAGGAGAGGGAGGAGAGGTAGGAGAGGTAGGAGAGGGGAGAGGTAGGAGAGGGAGGAGAGGTAGGAGAGGGGAGAGGTAGGAGAGGGAGGAGAGGTAGGAGAGGGAGGAGAGGGAGGAGAGAGGGGAGAGGTAGGAGAGGGAGGAGAGGGAGATGTAGGAGAGGGGGAGAGGGAGAGAGAGAGGAGAGAGAGGAGAGGGGAGAGGGAGGAGAGGTAGGAGAGGGAGGAGAGAGAGGAGAGGGGAGAGGTAGGAGAGGGAGTAGAGGGAGGAGAGAGAGGAGAGGTAGGAGAGGGAGTGGAGGGAGGAGAGAGAGGAGAGGGGAGAGGGGAGAGGGAGGAGAGGTAGGAGAGGGAGTAGAGGGAGGAGAGAGAGGAGAGGTAGGAGAGGGGAGAGGGAGGAGAGGTAGGAGAGGGAGGAGAGGGAGGAGAGAGAGGAGAGGTAGGAGAGGTAGGAGAGAGAGGAGAGAGAGGAGAGGGGAGAGGTAGGAGAGGGAGGAGAGAGAGGAGAGGTAGGAGAGGGGAGAGGTAGGAGAGGGGAGAGGTAGGAGAGGGAGTAGAGGGAGGAGAGAAAGAATAGGTAGGAGAGGGAGTAGAGGTAGGAGAGAGAGGAGAGGTAGGAGAGGGGAGAGGTAGGAGAGGGAGGAGAGAGAGGAGAGGTAGGAGAGAGAGGAGAGGTAGGAGAGGGGAGAGGTAGGAGAGGGAGTAGAGGTAGGAGAGAGAGGAGAGGTAGGAGAGGGGAGAGGTAGGAGAGAGAGGAGAGGGGAGAGGTAGGAGAGGGAGTAGAGGTAGGAGAGGGGAGAGGTAGGAGAGAGGAGAGGTAGGAGAGGGAGGAGAGAGAGAGTGCTGCATCTGCATGCCGTCGGAAAGTGGTGAAATTAATCGGCCGTGGGAACCAGCAAGAAAGGTAACCACGTCAGTTATTCGCGCGCGTCTGTGTGTGTCTGTGTGTGTCTGTGTGTGTCTGTGTGTTGTTGTGGGGAGCGGTGGTGCAGCGGTTAGCGCTACGCTGCTCTACGAACCCCGGCGGCCCGGGGTGTTCGGTTCCCGCTCACGGCCGACAACACCGGTAGTGACGATTATCTGAGCCGGTCCTGGGCCTCCGCTAGGTCGACTCGGCCTCAAATGAGTACCTGGTGCGGTGTGTAGTAAACATCGTCACTGGGGGAGACAAAGGCGGCCGGGCGTGGTGCTGGCCACCCACCCACGCCGAGTGCCGTACCGGCCTTCACAGGTGCTGCCCGCCAACAGCGTTTGCCCAAAACACTCTGTTCAGTTTCAATGGGGGGTCTTTGTCGTTGTCGTCGTTGTTGTTGTTGCCATTGTGCGATGATGTTGACACGCGCGCGCGCGCATTACCACGTGGCCGCCGGTCGTCGTCCGCTCGCCGTTGGCGTCAGCTGACGCGGACGTCGTGACGACGTCGGGATGACGTCTGCGATGACGTCAGGATTACGTCTGCGATGACGTCGTCGTGACGTCGTCATGACGTCGCGATGACGTCGGGATCACGTCGAGATGACGTCTCATGACGTCGGGATGACGTCTGCAATGATGTCGGGATGAGGTCGCGATGACGTCAGGATGACGTCGAGATGACGTCAGAATGACGTACGGATGACGGTGTCGCCGTGGTGGGCAAAGAGTCGAACCGCTGAGGAATTCGGTGGGCAAAGTTCGAAGCGTGGTGGGGCGTGGTGGTAGGAGGGGGGGTGAACGGAGACTCGGAGTTTTTTTTTTGTGTGCTGAGGTTGACGTTGGAAAAATAAAGATTCCACAAAAGGCTGATTTGACCCCCCCCCCCCCTTCTCCTCTGTATAGCCTTGACGGGACTGTTGCGTGCAAGTGCTGTTAGCCAACAGCGATGACTAACAGTGGTGGTGAGCAGAGCAAGTGCTGTTAGCGAGCACCTATGAAGGCCGGAACGGCACGCGAGGGAGTGGGGTGGCCAGCACCACGCCCGACCACATTTGTCTCCCCCAGTGGCGATGTTTATTGCACCACCCGGGTTCCCATTTGAGGCTGAGTCAACCTAGCGGAGGCCCGGCACCACTACACAACACACACACACAAAGACAAAGATCCCGTGAAGCCGTGAATGGACTGTCGGGGCAAGTGCTGTTAGCGAGTAGCAGCAGCGCCTATGAAGGCCGGGCACTGTGGCACACGAGGGGGTGGGTGGCCAGCACCACGCCCGGCTGCCTTTGTCGACCCAGTGGCGATGTTTACACACCGCACCAGGTACTCATTTGAGGCTGAGTCGACCTAGCAGAGGCCCAGGACCGGTTCAGATAATCGTTACCTGGTAGTGGGAATCGAACCCAAGTCATAGTCAGGTTCGATGCATAGCACGCTAACCGCTATACCACCGCTCCTCACTATTGTACACCCACACGCATGCACACCACAGACATAACAACAGACACACACACACAAGAGATGGAGAGCGACTCGGCATCTTTTAATACGGGTTAGTCGGCAAAATCAAAATAACAATAAGGGCCATTTTTTTTTTCGAATTTGGTAAAAACTCAACATTTAAATTGCCGCGACGCGTGTGTTCACCGTCGTACATTAGGCCACGAAGCAGTCCGTCTAGAGCCGAATGCGGCTCCGTAGCCCAGAGGTCGCAACCGGGTACCCGATACCCATACCCTACCCGATACCCGGGTACGACCCTGGTGCGGCTGGGTACGGGTAGGCCGTGAGTCACTGGTGAGTAACTGTTTGTCACTCATTTCGGGTAGGGTACGGGTACGGGTAGGGAACGGGTACCCGTACCCGGCCGGGTACGGGTACGGGTACCCATTTGCAACCCTGGTGCGGCCGCGTACGGGTACGGGTAAGGACAACGTAGCGAAAGTTATGTTGTCCGAAAAAACGTCCAAAACGTCGTGATTTAATTTAGTTGTTTTCATTTATTTTATTTTATTTTTTACCTACGTGACTTTACCGAAAGAACCAAAGAGTATGGATCCCAGCTGCAGTGACGAAAACTTCAAATCTAGATTGTAGTGTAGCAGTGTGTAGTTAATGTGTCGTAGTGCATAATAATGTAGAGCGAGAGTCTGTCCCCAGAGAAATGGAGGTCTGGACCGCCACTACTCAACATGCTGCCGCCACGACCCTCACAACAGAGATCGCAAACGGGTTTTGATTCCTTACCCGTACCCGGCCGCACCAGGGTCGCAAATGGGTACCCGTACCCGGCCGGGTACGGGTTTCCGTTCCTTACCCGTACCCGTACCCTACCCGAAATGAGTGACAAACGGCTACTCACCAGTGACTCACGGCCTACCCGTACCCGTACCCGGCCGCACCAGGGTCACAAACGGCTACCCGTACCCGTATCCGGCCGGGTACGGGTAGCCGGGTATCGGGTAGGGTACGGGTATCGGGTACCCGGTTGCGACCTCTGCCTCACAAGTGGATTGAGGAACGAACAAACGAACATTTAGAATCAACATCAAGCGTTTGGAGTAGTTGGCTGCTATAAAGTTCTACGTGACGATGAGCCACATCGTTAAGCTATCATGTGTGGCCAGGTCGCTTCTGACAAAGAGCTACATCGCTCAGTGGGCCTTACCTGGTTAAACAAAAAATACATTGATTAATTTGTAGGTTTAGTTTAGATGCAAACTTCTTCTTGCATGAGGCCAGCAGCATGCGTTCTCGGTTTGGTTGTGGGTCGGCACGGCAGCTAGTGGAAGATAAAAACCCATCCGTACCGTGCTGATTCCGTGCTGATGCCATGCTTGCTCTGCTCAGATGAGCAAGTGGATAAAACTCATCCGTACCATATTGATTCCATGCTTGCTTGGCTTGGATAAGCCAGTGGAAAAGGAGTAATCGATGGTGATTCCAGAAATGTACTCCGACTTGCATAAAAGCGGGAGTTAGTAACAACGTAGAGCTGTGTTGAGTTGTGTAGAAGTAATACGTCATTCCATCTCCTTTTGCAGGTACCGCTTAAAACCTGCAGGGGCTACAACTATCAATCACCACCACAACCACCACACCATCGCCGATCCTCATCGATCACTCACGACCATCCCCTTCACTCACCGCCGCCATCACCACCACTAAAAGTACCTTGATCACCATGGAGTCGAACTCGTCATCGTTAAAGTCTGGCCCGGACATTCTCATCTTGATCGCCGGCCTGCTGCGTGAGCCGGCCGGCACGCGGCCGCTCGTCTTCGCCGTCGTCCTCCTCTTCTACTCCGTGGCGCTCGTCGGCAACCTGCTGCTGTGCGCCGCCATCTACCGCGACGTGCGCCTCCACAGGCCCATGTTCATCCTGCTCGCCAACCTGGCCATCAGCGACATCGTCGGCTGCTCCGCCACGCTGCCGCGCATCATGCGCGACCTGGCGGCGCCCAACCTCATCACGGTGGGCGAGTGCGTCGCCCAGACGATCGCCATCCACTTCTACCGCGCGCTCGAGTGCTTCGTGCTCTCCGCGATGGCGCTCGACCGCTACGCGGCCATCTGCAGGCCGCTGCGCTACCACGGCGTGGCGACCAACGGTCGGGCCCTCGCCGTGAACGCGGCGGCAGCGGCCGCGGCGGCCGCCGCCGTGGCGCCGATGCTGGCGCTGCAGCTGCGGCTGGAGCTGAGCGAGTGCCCCGTGGCCAAGGCCATCCCGTCGGCCTACTGCGACATCATGGGCCTCGTGCGCATCTCGTGCAGCGACGGCAGCGCCAACAACGCGTACGCCGTCGCGGTCGCCGCGGTGACCGTGGGTGGGTCGCTCGCCGTCGTGACCTTCTCCTACGCGAGCATCATCTACGAGTGCCTCGTCAAGCGGAGCCGAGTCCGCGACTCGACCCCTCGCGCCGCCTTGACCTCCGCGGGCGGCCAGAAAGCCTCGACGCTCACGGCCGGCTCGACATCGGTCAATCCTGTCGCCGCCGGCGGCGTCGCTACCGGCTCCGGCTCCGCCACGAATCGCGACAAGGCGGTACGCACGTGCGTCACACACATGCTGGTGCTCACCGTCTTCTACGCTCCGCTGCTCTTCGTCATCATCTACAACCGCATCGACAAGCTCTTCCCGATGCCCGACACGACCCGCTCGGCCCTCACGTGCCTCTTCTACACGGCGCCGCCCGCACTCAACCCCGTCATCTACGGCCTGCGCACGGGCGCCATTAGGCGCGCCGTGGTCGCGATGGTGCCGCGTCACCGGCGCGCGAAGGGGGCCCAGAGCTCCACCTTGAGTCTGATCCCGAGATCTGTGTAATGATCGCGGTGGTGGTGGTGGTGTCGGCGGTGGTGGTGGTGATTTCTTGTTAGCGAGCCTTCAAAACTTCACGTGGCCTCAAAGCAAGGACGTAATTATAATATCACACCCCCCCCCCCAATATTCAAATGTGCTAAAAATGCCCCCCCCCCAATATATTGCTATAAAATAGATTTCTGTTTATATGATTGTGGTTATGGTTGTACAATGAAACAAGAAAAGGTTAAAAAGAAAAAAACAGAGGAATGTACTGCAACACACTATTAGACATTTTTTTTTTAAAGTCCATCCTTTGTGTTAGTGAATTTTTTAAAATATTTTAGGCAGGAAATGGCAGGAAATTCGTTTTCAAATTTAGGTTTTTTCCTTGTGATGGGGGACCCCCAGACCGCCTGGAATATTTGGTCCCCCCCAATGTTGACTCCATGGCTACGGCCTTGCCTCAAAGTGCACCTGGTCTGGCACAGGTGCCGTGGAGACGTCACCGTCAGTTAGTGGCGAACTGCGTGGGTATTGGTATTGGTGGAATTGGTGGTGGTGGTGGTGATGATGATGTTGATGATGGCGATGGTGGTCGTGGTGGTGGCCTTGATTTACCTACCCATGACAGTCTCGTTTGAATTTCAAGATTATTATTATCACATAATAAAAACAACTCTACTACTTTGGGATGTGTGCTCATGAACGTTATGTTTCAATGATAATGTCAGTAATTTACCCAGCAAAGCCTCCGCGAGTCCCAAGACTATCTGTCAGCAGGGTCCTGCCACATTGGGATGATTGACGAATCTATTGTTCGTTTGATCTAAGGGGGATCCGGGTCACAGTGAAGTGTCGAAAGTTCGCTGTTGGTAGGCGATCACGGGACAGACCCAGCAGGTTCCATGGATTGACTGCTGTGCCAGGCTAGGTGCAGGAGGAGGTTATAGGACAGACCCAGCAGGTCCTATGGGTTGACTGCTGTGCCAGGCTAGGTACAGGAGGTTACAGGACAGACCCAGCCGGTGCCATGGGTTGACTGCTGTGCCAGGCTAGGTGCAAGAGGAAGTTACAGGACAGACCCAGCGGGTGCCATGGGTTGACTGCTGTGCCAGGCTAGGTGCAGGAGGAGGAGGTCACTGCACAGACCCAGGTGCCGTGGGTTGATTGCTGTGCCAATCTAGGTGCAGTAGGAGGTCACGGGACAGACCCAGCAGGTGCCATGGGTTGACCGCTGTGCCAAGCTAGGTGCAGGAGGAGGTTACAGGACAGACCCAGCAGGTGCCATGGGTTGACTGCTGTGCCAGGCTAGGTGCAGGAGGAGATCATAGAACAAACCCAGGTGCCATGGGTTGACTGCTGTGCCAGGCTAGGTGCAGGAGGAGGTTACAGGATAGACCCAGCAGGTGCCGTGGGTTGATTGACTGAGGTGACTGGGCAGATGCACTACCAGCTGTTCTCCCCTATAGTTACATCCAAGACAAAGATCCCCCGTGTAGCCTTAACAGACTGTTGTGGCAAGTGCTGTTAGCGAGCAGCACCTGTGAAGGCCGGCACGGAACACGAGGGGGTGGGGTGGCCCGCACCACGCCCGGCCGCCTTTGTCTCTCCCAGCGGCGATGCGTACCACACAGCTACACCAGGCCACTCATTTGAGGCTGAGTCGACCTAGGGGAGGCCCAGGACCGGTTCGGATAAATCGCCAACCGGCGTTTTAGCCGTGAGCGGCAATCGAACGTGCACCCTCTCGATCGGGGGATAGTCGTATTTAATTGTTAATTATCTATTTGCAGTTAGGAGCAGTAATTAATTCATTCATTACGAGAATAAACGGACCTCCTAAATGCCGTCGTTTGGCATCCCCATGAGAGACGCCGCTGGGGATGCCACGCGGTTCGCTCCCCTCCCCCTCCTCGCCCCGCAGAGGCCTCCTCTGTTTTATATTTGGCTTCTAATTGTCACAATTAAGCGTGGCTAAACCTGTCGCCTCGGTCGTGCAGAACGAAAGGTGTGACCAACCTTTCTGGGAATCCGGTCTGCGTCCGACGCACGCGGTTGCATGTTGTGAAACGTGAAAACAATCAACGAGACGTGCTCCAGTAATAGGTTTTTGTTACCCTTTTATCTGGCAACAAAACTGATACGTTTTTTTTACAAGGGATCATGCTTGCATTGACCACAACACTCGCGGTCAAAATTCAAACAAAAAGGCAACTCTCGTTTGCATTCATAGAGACCCAGAGAGATCCATAGATTCATAGAGACTCAAAGAGATGCATAGACTCATAGAGACCCATAGAGATTAATAGACTCATGGAGACCCAGAGAGATCCATAGACTCATAGAGACCCAGAGACATCCATAGACTCATAGAGACCCAGAGAGAGCCATAGACTCATAGAGACTCAAAGAGATTAATCGACTCATAGAGACCCATAGAGATCCATAGACTCACAGAGACCCAGAGGAGATTCATAGACTCATAGAGACCCAGAGGAGATCCATAGATTCATTAGAGACCCATAAAGATCCATAGACTCACAGAGACCCAGAGGAGATCCATAGACTCATAGAGACCCATAGAGATTCACAAACTCACAGAGACACAGAGGAGATCCATAGATTCATTAGAGACCCAGAGAGACCCATAGACTCATAGAGACCCAGATAGATCCATAGACTCCTAGAGACCCAGAGAGATCCATAGACTCCTAGAGACCCAGAGAGATCCATAGACTCATAGAGACCCAGAGAGATCCATAGACTCCTAGAGACCCAGATAGATCCATAGACTCATAGAGACCCAGAGAGATCCATAGACTCCTAGAGACCCAGATAGATCCATAGACTCATAGAGACCCAGATAGATCCATAGACTCATAGAGACCCAGAGAGACCCATAGACTCATAGAGACCCAGATAGATCCATAGACTCATAGAGACCCAGAGAGATCCATAGACTCCTAGAGACCCAGAGAGATCCATAGACTCCTAGAGACCCAGAGAGATCCATAGACTCATAGAGACCCAGAGAGACCCATAGACTCATAGAGACCCAGATAGATCCATAGACTCATAGAGACCCAGAGAGATCCATAGACTCCTAGAGACCCAGAGAGATCCATAGACTCATAGAGACCCATAGACACGCTTAGACCTTCCACAGACACCACGGCGATAATGAATAATTCACAAGAGAAGACATCGCGAAGGGTGACCTCTGTTGGCACGGTTGGCTACGTACGGTGCGAAAGAAGTTCAACACGCAATCATTAATCGTCATAATTCGCTCACCACCATCACCACCATCATCATCATCAGCAGCAGCAGCACAGCGAGGTTTAAGAGTTCCAGAGTCAGAATCAACATTTTTATTACCGCGGGAGAAATCCGATGAGCTGTGAAGCTCTTTCGTTCACGGACACCCCATTGTCGGCGTCAGAACGTTCGAACAACAAACGCCAACTTATTGGTTCTTTTGGTAAAATCACGTAGAATGGAAATAATAAAATAATAAAAATAAAACATAATAAAATAATGTTTTGTTTCATTTTTTTATTTAATTATTTCCATTCTACGTGACTTTACCGAAAGAACCAAGAAGATGAATCCCTGCAGTCACGAAAGCTTTAAATCGAAACAAACGCCAAGTCACGCAAACACGCGATTTGTGTGCAAAGTACAAGACACGTAAACAACAACAATAACTAAGTGGCGGTGACGTCACCACGACGATTGTGCCAGGCTGGGTGCACCTTGAGGTCACGTGAAGTGTCGAACGCCTGCTGGCAGGAGGAGGTCGTGGGACAGACCCAGCAGGTGCCACGGGGTCGACTGACTGAGATGAGTGGCCGATGCACCACCTGTGCCCCCTACTGTGCCAGGCTAAGTGCACCAGGAGGTCACTGGGCAGACCCTGCAGGTGCCACGAGGTCGACTGACTGAGATGAGTGGCCGATGCACCACCTGTGCCCCCTGCTGTGCCAACTTGCTGTGTTTTAGCCACCCGGGCGCTCCGCTCGTTGTTGTGGCTGCCCAGCCCCGCAAGGCGCTGCTGGGTTGGAGGGTTGATTTTGATGTCGCAGCGCCACCCAGCGGCGAGGCAGCGATTGGCGAAAATTCCGCGCCTCTGAATAATTTAATTACGGGGGGCGGGGCGAGGTGGGGGGGGGGCGGGGCGGATCCCCCCCCCCCCCTGCACCCAAACCTGGTTTACGACGTTCCTGCGTTTACGACGCTTTAGTTGCCATCCATTTAATAGGTACGCAAAAATCTGTCAAAACTTGACCCCTCCCTGTAAGCACGCGAACTTTTTACACCCCCACCTGCATACATACGCTTGACACACCCCACCCCCCCTGAATCCTATAGAACGCCCGATAATTAAACCACGCAGAAACCATCAATGATTAATAATATTAACGTGAAAGTTCGATTTAAAGCTTTCGTGACTGCAGGGATTCATCTTCTTGGTTCTTTCGGTAAAGTCACGTAGGTTTGAAATAATAAAATAATAAAAATAAAACATTAAATAATTCTCACGACGTTTCGGCCACAACGCAAGTAGCCGTCTTCAGACTGTCTTCTCGACAGACCTGCTCTCCACCTGAGGACGGCTGCTTGCGTTGTGGCCGAAACGTCGTGAGAATTATTTTATCATGTTTTATTTTTATTATTTTATTATTTCCATACTACGTGACTTTACCGAAAGAACCAAGAAGATGAATATTAACGTGTTTAAGCAAACGGACGGTCAACCGCCGGCTGCATTAAAGAATTAAGTCGCCTACCTTGGCCACTTATTCTTTCCGAGCTGCGTGATGGCTGCAAGCAGTCAGGGCTACGGTGGCACACGAGTTACACCTCTCCCACAGTGCCACAGACTGTAGGGGCAAGTGCTGTTAGCAAGCACCTACGAAGGCCGCAACGGCACACGAGGGGGTGGGTGTCCAGCACCACGCCCGGCCGCCTTTGTCTCCCCAGTGGCGATGTTTACTGCACACCGCACCAGGTACGCGTTTGAGGCTGAGTCGACCTAGGGGACGCCCAAGACCAGTTCAGATAATCGTCACCGGTGGAGTTGGCCGTGAGCGTACTTGGGCTGACAGCTGAACAAACTGAACTGTGGCTCATTTGAAGGCCAATGTAGACGAATTATTATCGAGGCTTCAACCCCCGCCCCCCCCCCCCCGTTTCCTTTACGTACGTACATTGTCAGTAGACCCCCCCATACACAAGCGAACACATTTAGGTTAACCCCCCCCCCCCCTACCTCCATGCGTTCATACTAAATGGATGGCCCCTCAAGCCATAGCCACCGGGGTTCGATTTACGATGTGGAGCTTCCCACAGATTCCGAGGTGACTTGGCGCGGAGCGTCTTTGTTGTTCTCAAGACGCTGACCCTGAGACCCGGTCTCGATTCAAGACCTGGTCTTAACTCAAGATGATGACCCTGATTCCCGGTCTCGACTCAAGATCCGGTCTTGACTCAAGGCGCTGATCCTGAGACCCGGTCTCGACTCCAGACCCAGTCTCGTCTCAAGGCGCTGATCCTGAGACCCGATCTCGACTCAAGATGATGACCCTGAGACCCAGTCTCAACTCAAGATCCAGTCTCGACTCAAGATGCTGACCCTGAGACCCGGTTTCAAGGCAAGATGCTGACTCTGAGACCCAGTCTCGCCTCAAGACCTGGTCTCACCTCAAGACCCAGTTTCGACTCAAGACACTGACCCTGAGACCCGGTTTCAACTCAAGATGATGACCCTGAGACCCGGTCTCGACTCAAGACCCGGTCTCAACTCAAGACGCTGATCCTGAGACCCGGTCTCAACTCAAGACCCAGTCTCGACTCAAGACACTGATCCTGAGACCCGGTCTCGACTCAAGGCGCTGATCCTGAGACCCGGTCTCAACTCAAGATGATGACCCTGAGACCCGGTCTCGACTCAAGACCCAGTCTCAACTCAAGACGCTGATCCTGAGACCCGGACTCAACTCAAGACCCGGTCTCAACTCAAGATGATGACCCTGAGACCCGGTCTCGACTCAAGACCCAGTCTCAACTCAAGACGCTGATCCTGAGACCCGGACTCAACTCAAGACCCGGTCTCAACTCAAGATGATGACCCTGAGACCCGGTTTCGACTCAAGGTGCTGATCCTGAGACCCAGTCTCAACTCAAAACCCAGTCTCGACTCAAGGCGCTGATCCTGAGACCCGGTCTCGACTCAAGACGCTGACCCTGAGACCTAGTCGCTACTCAAGACGCTGATCCTAAGACCCGGTTTCGACTCAAGATACTGACACTGAGACCCAGTCTCAACTCAAAACCCAGTCTCGACTCAAGGCGCTGATCCTAAGACCCGGTCTCGACTCAAGGCGCTGACCATGAGACCCGGCCACATCACGCGCTCGAGTCACAGCAGCCTGATGTAGATGCCGTCGTCTGTGAAGGAAGCAGAGAGGGAGGGGGGGGCTGAGTGACGCGCCGGCGAGCGGCGAACGCACGGGACGCATCGAGGTCACCGTGAAAAAAACTTTGGCAAAAAATAGCGGGAGAAAAAACTAAAAAATATATTCATAGATAAGTGGTGACTCACAGCGCACAATCAACTCGATCGGCTTGAAGTATAACGGCGATCATCACACCCCTCGTATCGACAGCAGACTCAATGCACAGGGACGGACAGCTGCTACTGGGGGTGCCCATAGGTTAGACTCACAAAGCAGCAGCAGCAGCAATCATCGCTACTTCTAGATTTGTAGCTTTCGTGACTGCAAGGATTCATACTCTTACGCTTTTTCGGTAAAGTCGTCACGTAGGTAAAAACATAAAAATAAAATTAATAGAAGTAATAATAGCAATAAAATAATAAATCACGACGTTTCGGAGGCAACACAAGGTGGTGGTGGTGGTCCAGGTGGTGGTGGTGGCCGAGGAGGTGGCCCAGGTGGTGGTGGTGGCCCAGGTGGTGGCCCAGGTAGTGGTGGTGGTGGCCCAGGTGGTGGCCCAGGTGGTGGCCCAGGTGGTGGTGGTGGCCCAGGTGGTGGTCCAGGTGGTGGTGGTGTCCCAGGTGGTGGCCCAGGTAGTGGTGGTGGTGGCCCAGGTGGTGGCCCAGGTGGTGGTCCAGGTGGTGGTGGTGGCCCAGGTGGTGGTCCAGGTGGTGGTGGTGTCCCAGGTGGTGGCCCAGGTGGTGGTGGTGTCCCAGGTGGTGGCCCAGGTAGTGGTGGTGGTGGCCCAGGTGGTGGCCCAGGTGGTGGCCCAGGTGGTGGTGGTGTCCCAGGTGGTGGTCCAGGTGGTGGTGGTGTCCCAGGTGGTGGCCCAGGTGGTGGCCCAGGTGGTGGTGGCCCAGGTGGTGGTGGTGGTGGTGGCCCTGGTGGTGGCCCAGGAGGTGGTGGTGTCCCAGGTGGTGGCCCAGGTGGTGGCCTAGGTGGTGGTGGCCCAGGTGGTGGTGGTGGTGGTGGCCCAGGTGGTGGTGGCCCAGGTGGTGGTGGTGGTGGTGTCCCTGGTGGTGGCCCAGGAGGTGGTGGTGTCCCAGGTGGTGGTGTCCCAGGTGGTGGCCCAGGTGGTGGCCCAGGTGGTGGCCCAGGTGGTGGTGGCCCAGGTGGTGGCCCAGGTGGTGGTGGTGGCCCAGGTGGTGGTGGCCCAGGTGGTGGTGGTGGTGGTGTCCCTGGTGGTGGCCCAGGAGGTGGTGGTGTCCCAGGTCGTGGTGTCCCAGGTGGTGGCCCAGGTGGTGGCCCAGGTGGTGGCCCAGGTGGTGGTGGCCCAGGTGGTGGCCCAGGTGGTGGTGGTGGCCCAGGTGGTGGTGGCCCAGGTGGTGGTGGTGGTGGTGTCCCTGGTGGTGGCCCAGGAGGTGGTGGTGTCCCAGGTGGTGGTGGCCCAGGTGGTGGCCCAGGTGGTGGTGGCCCAGGTGGTGATGGTGGTGGTGGCCCTGGTGGTGGCCCAGGAGGTGGTGGTGTCCCAGGTGGTGGCCCAGGTGGTGGCCCAGGTGGTGGTGGCCCAGGTGGTGGCCCAGGTGGTGGCCTCCGTCATCAGGTGGGACCGTCACAGCTAAAATTACTGCATCAAGTGAGGAAAAATTCCAAGAGACCAGCCCTTAAATACAAGTTAGGGGGGGAGGAGCTTATCTGAATGTGGTAACCAGGGAATGGAACGTGTTGGGGTGGTGAGCGGGGCTACAAGAGAAAATGGCCAACATCGTCACGTGCAATAGAACAATTAGCTGTGAAGGTCCCTTCCTGATGACGGAGACTTGTGTTGCCTCCGAAACGTCGTGATTTAGTATTTTATTTCTATTATTACTTCTATTAATTTAATTTTTTTACCTACGTGCAGAGGTCGCAATCGGGTACCCGATACCCGTACCCTACCCGATACCCGGCTACCCGTACCCGGCTAGGTACGGGTACGGGTAGCAGTTTGCGACCCTGTTGCCGCCGGGTACGGGTAGGCCGTGAGTCACTGGTGAGTAACTGTTTGTCACTCATTTCGGGTAGGGTACGGGTACGGGTACCCATTTGCGACCCTGGTGCGGCCGGGTACGGGTACGGGTAAGGAATCAAACCCCGTTTGCGACCTCTGCCTACGTGACTTTACCGAAAAAGCCTAAGAGTATAATCATCGCTACCCCTACTGGCATCAGACTCGTGCACAGTGACAGCTGCCACTGGGGATGCCCCTAGGCAAGACCCACACACCACACATGGATAGATCATGAGGATGATGATGATTGCACTGAGAGAGAGAGGGGGACACGTGGGTTAGAAAACACACGCAGGGGAGAGACATCATCACCGCGGTGATCTTTATCCAGCAGTGGATAAAGGAGGCGAGGTAGTCAACATCTCCGTAGCCAGCATCACCTTACCACCAGAGCCGAACGCCATGCACATCGCACCGTCTCTTCCAGCACTATCTGCATCGCCTTCGTCTGCCCCAACACACACAGAGAGAGAGATGACATGAGCTGTTAGCGAGCACCTATTAAGGGTGCAACGTGACATCTGC
>NC_083848.1:2044048-2054048 GCF_015708825.2 Lethenteron reissneri
CGATCCAACAGCCCCTCACCCCCCCCCCAAAAAAAAGAAAATACCCTCAAATGATGGCTCGCTTACGATTGGCGAGTTTGTAGAAGAAACGTCCCTCTATAATCCAGTATTTCACTCGCGCACACCCACGTGTGTAGATCAGAGGTCGCAAACGGGTTTTGATTCCTTACCCGTACCCGTACCCGGCCGCACCAGGGTTGCAATCGGGTACCCGTACCCTACCCGATACCCGGCTACCCGTACCCGGCCGGGTATCGGGTAGGGTACAGGTATCGGGTACCCGATTGCGACCTCTGGTGTAGATCAACTCCGCAGGTACGCACCCCCCCCCCCCCTGCACAGACACACACACACACACAGCCCCCTGGGATGTTGCCACGAGCAACGATACGGTGCCTAGGAGATGTTGACTACCTCGCCTGGTCTACAGGAGGTCGTGGGATCGATCCACACCCTTACGATGCCTGCTGCTGCTGTATATTTGGAGTTTGCGTCTCTCTCTCTCTCTCATCATCAGCATCACGGTGGCTAGGAGATGTTGACTACCTCGCCTGGTATGCAGAAGGTCGTGGGTTCGATCCACACAATGACGATGCCTGCTGCTGTATATTTGGAGTTTGTGTCTCTCTCTCATCATCATCACGGTGGCTAGGAGATGTTAACTACCTCGCCTGGTAGTCAGGAGATCGTGGGATCGATCCGCACCCTGACGATGCCTGCTGCTGTATATTTGGAGTTTGCATCTCTCTCTCTCTCTCATCATCATCACGGTGGCTAGGAGATGTTGACTACCTCGCCTGGTATACAGGAGGTCGTGAGGTCGATCCCGACACTGATGAAGCCTGCTGCTGCTGCTGCTGCTGTATATTTCGAGTCTACGTGTCTCTTTCTCATCATCAGCATCATCGCCACGGAAAGAGACAAAGGCGGCCGGGAGGATGCGGTGCCGGACACACCACCCCCTCACGTGTCACCGTGCCGGCCTTCATTGTCGTTTATCCAATAGCGCATCCCCAAAAGCCCTGGGATATTGCCTCGTGTCCCTCGCCAACCCCCCCAAGGAAGTCCCCAACTTTCCCCAAACCCCCCCCCCCCCCTCCCACGACTCTCACCCATCTTTCCTCCTCACTCGCCACCAAGTCTCCGTGCTCCTCTCGACGACCTCGGCAAGAAGCTCTCCCCGGCAGAGAGAGACCTCCCACGGAGCCGTCTGTGTCACGTCAGCCGTGGCCCTGAATGTGTCTCCAGACGAGGAGGAGGTGGTGGAGCTGGTGGTGGTGGAGGTGGTGGTGGAGGTGGAGGTGGTGCTGGTGGACGAGGTGCGGCCATTGGGGAGACGAGGGGCTGGCTCCTGTAGGGGGTATTGGAAGGGACCATCATTATAATCATCACTACCATCATCATCACTACCATCATCACTACCATCATCATCACTACCATCATCATCACTACCATCATCACTACCAACATCATCATCACTACCATCATCATCATATTCATGGACCCCCATCCACTGTTCCGTCACTATGTAGTCCAGCAGATGTTGTTGCTTGGACCCGGCATGCATCCATGATGTTGTGTGGATGCGCCACTGCCGGAACAGCGTGTTGGTAATTACAAGCCCATGGGCTGCACAAAAATCTAGCAGCCTCCTACCGTTGTTATTGAGCTGATCTGGCCCATGCCTTTCAATCACTGCAGACCAGGTGCCAGCATCATGACCAACTCGGGCATTGAAGTCACCCAACAGGATGACTCTATCCCGAGGGGCCACTTTAGCCAGCACCTGTGACAGGAGATCATAGAAGGCATCTGACTCATCGGCATTGCCTGCATCCCTCCACGGATGTTCGTCTTCGGTGGGGGCATAGGTAACCACGACCACCACTCCTCGCCTCTGCTTGATGGGAAGGCGAGCCCAAAGTAGCCTGGGGCTTACAGCTTCCCACACCTCACCACCACGCTCCCACGCCCCCTTCATTCTTTTGTTCAGAAGAAGAACCCACTCCCTGTTGTTTGGCAGTCTCCTGCCCCGAGTAGAGGACTGTCCACCCCTCATGGTGGCAGGAGCCAGAGTCAGTCCACAGGACCTCCTGAATACCACAGAGATCCAGGCGTACCGGTCCAGCTCCCGACAAAGGAGTGTCAGCCTCTCCTCCGTAGTGAGCGATCGAACATTCTACATGGCCATCCGAAGTGGCCTTTTGTTGCTTCTGGAGGAGCCCCGAGGGTAACGATTCAGTCATGAATGCCTGTCCCCCCGGGCCTCCGACACAAGCTTAATAATATTTTTACATCGTAGTTTAGTGGTATATAATTGAAGGTGGAGGGGCTACCAGTTCTTTGCACCAGTCCAGAGCCCCCATTTGGCCGCTGTGGTGGCTACAGACGCCATGAAGGGAAAAGCTAATCTAAAATTGGCCCTCCCACCACGGCACTGCCCACCACAGCGTTGCCGTCCGGCACCACGAGGAGGTAGGAGGCTGTTTTTGCCGGACCACCACCCCCCCACCACCACCACCTGCACCACAGCCACCCCCACCACCACCACCATCCACCTCCACCACCACCACCTGCACCACCCCCACCACCACCTCCACCACAGCCACCCCCACCACCACCACCTCCACCACCACCACCACCACCACAACCACCACCACCACCACCTGCACCACAACCACCCCCACCACCACCACCACCACCCCCACCACCCCCACCACCACCACCACCACCTGCACCACAGCCACCCCCACCACCACCCGCACAGCCACCACCACCTGCACCACATCCACCCCCACCACCACCCCCACCACCTGCACTACAGCCACCTTCACCACCACCCCCACCCCCACCACCCCCACCCCCACCACCCCCACCCCCACCACCCCCACCACCACCCCCAACACCACCCCCACCACCACCTCCACCACCACCACCACCCCCACCACCCCCACCACCACCCCCAACACCACCCCCACCACCACCACCACCACCACCACCACCCCCACCCCCACCACCACCACCACCACACTCACCACCACCACCATCCACCACCACCACCCCCACCCCCACCACCACCACACTCACCATGATGGCACCGTCGCCGCCCCTCATGTCGAGGTAGTCCCGCGACACCAGCCCGACCCTCCCGCGCCCGTCCTGGCAGAGGCACCAGGCCGCAACGACGGACTCCCCCGCCGTGCCGTCGCGGTGACCGACGGCACGTGGCCACCAAGGCTCCCGCTCGGCGCTCGGTGACAGGAGCCGCATCTTCTGCCCGCGCTCGAACGAGAGCCGCTCGTTCAACACCGACACCATCCGGTAGCGGGTGACGGCCTCCCGGTTGCCCGGTGGAGCGCTCATTGCGGACGGGGTCGCTTGCCTGAGCGGGGGGGGGAGGGTTGGCAGAGGTTGAGGGTCGCTCGTGCCAGGCTAGGTGCGTCTGTGAGGTGGTAGTTTTTTCGTAGGTTTTTTCATTTTATTGTTTTTTTGTATTGTGATAAAAACACATTTTTTTATCTTTCCATTTAAAGCTTTCGTGACTGCAGGGATTCATCTTCTTGGTTCTTTCGGTAAAGTCACGTAGAAGGGAAGTAATAAAATAATAAAAATAAAACATAATAAAATAATCGTTTTCACATTTTTTTTATTTAAATTTTTTTTTTTAATCGTCAAGTTTCAAGGCGCCTCCTATTAGCACGGTTGGCTACGTACGGTGCGAATGAAGTCCACCATGCATACAACGCCTCGCTGGTAGGAGGAGGTCACGTGATAGATCTGAGCGCTGTGCTGTGCCAGGCTAGGTGCAGGAGGTCACGTGACAGACGCAGGTGCCATGGGTTGACTGACCGAGATGATTGTCCAATACACGACTGCGACACCTCGCTGCGTTACTACAACAACAACAACGAAATAAACAATACTCGCAAACAGCGCCGATATGAGTGCAAATTAGAGTGAAATGTAGACAAAGGGGCTTCGAAAGTAAACGGATGAAGCGAAAGTAATCATTTGTTAGCTTTCCAGGTTAAGCCCCGCTCGCCTATTAACTGTTTTGTTTATCGGCGAACTGGCCATCAATAAGTATAACCCGTAAAAACAAAGTTTTTCACTATAAATCCTTTATATGCGTGGCGGCTAGAGTCATCTCGTCCTCTGGCTTGAGATGGCTGCCACCTATGGGTCAGATGATTGTCTGCCAGTATTAAGCAATTGGTAATTAAATATTTAATTTGTTTTCCCTAAACAGTGTAAAATTTTGGAGAAAAAAAATTCACGAACATTAATTGTCTCGCACAACGAGTCTGTGTGGAAAATGTCAGCTCGATTGGATCACAGGAAGTGGGTTAAAAAACGACCGAAAGATTTGCACGGTCGTAAGCAAGCAAGCAAGCACGCAAGCACGCAAGCAAGCAAGCGAACTTAATATAAAGGATTTAAAAATGATGGGCTCTGACAAGTGGGGGCTTTTCATCATCATCATCAAATTGTGGACATTTGTAGCAGCTGCAGCCAAATAACTCCGAACGCGCGTTCGAGTTAATTCCAAATGTGGAGGGGGTGGGGGGAAACGGAAGCACCGGAGACGATAATCCCCGCTGTGATCACCACAAGGAGAGAGAGAAAGACGCAGACTCCAATAATACTGGTCAACACACTTATTCTGGCATAAGGTATTCCAACGGTTTCAATGTAATTTTGGTGTGCTGATTTCAAATCTGGCATCAGTTTTTGTCTATCACATCAGGTTTTTGAGATATCAAATATTGCATTTTCAATAAAAACTGCGGAAGAAAAATATTAAATAAATGTGGATATCTACATAAAATGAAATTATAAACACACTATCCTAAAAATATAGCACCATATTTGAACACTAAAGCAGTCACTGACTCGCAACAACTTGCAATCATAAGTGACAGAGTTAATTTCGGGTAAAATCAATAAAAATGGGGTATGCCGATAGCATAAAATGAGATGTGATAGAGCAAATCTGAGATCAGATTTGGAATCAGCACCCTGAAATTAGTCTAAACCCGCTGCCAAAGTCCAGGCCAAAAAAAAAATGTTTTTTTTGTTGTTGACCAGTGTTATACAGCAGGGTCGGGATGGAACCCACGACCTCCTGTATACCAGGGGAGGTAGTTAACATCTCGCTACGAGAGAGATAGAGACACACACAAACAGTCTGCAACTATAGAGCAGGCGATGTTGCTGTCACACCTGAGCTGGTCGTTAGGTCGCTGGTACAAAAAAATAAAGTACCGGGAAAATATTCACCACCAGCACCAACATCAACAACATCCCCACCAACACCACCAACAACATCGCCCCCCCCCACACCACCACCCCCACCACCACCATCCCCAAAACCAACAACAACAACATCCCCAACACCACCACCATCTCCACTGCCACCACCCCCACCACCACCATCTCCACCACCATTACCCTCCCCACCACCACCACCACCACCACCCCCACCAACAACATCCCCACCACCACCATCCCCAGCACCCTCACTACCACCACCGCCATCCCCACCACCACCACCCCCACCATCCCCACCACCCTCACCACCCTCACCACCACCATCCCCACCACCTCACCACCACCCTCACCACCACCGTCACCACCACCACTACTCCAACCACCACCCCCACCACCACCATCACCACCCTCACCACCACCACCCCCACCACCACCCCCACCGCCCCCACCGCCACCACCACCCCCTTCATCCCCACCACCACCTTCACCGTCACCACCACCACCGCCCCCACCCCCACCCCTACCACCACCCCCACCACCGCCCCCACCCCAATCACCACCACCTTCATCCTCACCACCACCACCACCACCGCCCCCACCACCACAACCCCCACCACCACCCACCACCCCCACCACCACCCCCACCACCACCGCCCCCACCCCCACCACCACCCCCACCACCACCACCCCCACCACCACCCACCACCACCACCCGCATGTGTAACCTTCACAGGGCGCTGGGGACACGTGCTGGTACGTGAACGTTAACGCATGCGACCCGTACAGGACCACTCGACACAAACACACAAACACTCTCCTATCGCAGATACATGCCTGTATTTGCATAAAGGATGGCCGGACTAAAAAACCGGTTTGATAGCGGCATGCAAATGTCTGGAACGGTGAACTGGAAGACCCAGAAACTCACACAGAGACCCATAGACACACAGACACAGAGACTAACACAGAGACCCATAGACTAACAACAGAGACCCATAAACTCACACAGAGACCCATAGACTCACACAGAGACCCATAGACTAACACAGAGACCCATAGACTAACACAGAGACCCATAAACTCACACAGAGACCCATAGACTCACACAGAGACCCATAGACTCACACAGAGACCCATAGACTCACACAGAGACCCATAGACTCGCACAGGGACCCATAGACTCACACAGAGACCCATAGACTCGCACAGGGACCCATAAACTCACACAGAGACCCATAGACTCGCACAGAGACCCATAGACTCACACAGAGACCCATAGACTCGCACAGGGACCCATAAACTCACACAGAGACCCATAGACTCGCACAGGGACCCATAGACTCACACAGAGACCCATAGACTCGCACAGAGACCAATAGACTCACACAGAGACCCAATAGACTCGCACAGGGACCCATAGACTCACACAGAGACCCATAGACTCGTACAGAGACCCATAGACTCGCACAGAGACCCATAGACTCGCACAGAGACCCATAGACTCACACAGAGACCCATAGACTCGCACAGAGACCCATAGACTCGTATAGAGACCCATAGACTCGCACAGAGACACATAGACTCGCACAGAGACCCATCGACTCGCACAGAGACCCATAGACTCACACAGGGACCCATAAACTCACACAGAGACCCATAGACTCGCACAGAGACCCATAGACTCGCACAGAGACCCATAGACTCACACAGAGACCCATAGACTCGCACAGAGACCCATAGACTCACACAGAGACCCATAGACTAACACAGAGACCCATAGACTCACACAGAGACCCATAGACTAACACAAAGACCCATAGACTCACACAGAGACCCATAGACTCGCACAGAGACCCATAGACTCGCACAGAGGCCCATAGACTCGCACAGAGACCCATAGACTCACACAGAGACCCACAGACTCACACAGAGACCCACAGACTCACACAGAGACCCACAGACTCACACAGAGACCCACAGACTCACACAGAGACCCACAGACTCGCACAGGGACCCATAGACTCACACAGAGACCCATAGACTCGCACAGAGACCCATAGACTCGCACAGAGACCCATAGACTCGCACAGAGACCCATAGACTCACACAGAGACCCATAGACTCGCACAGAGACCCATAGACTCGTATAGAGACCCATAGACTCGCACAGAGACACATAGACTCGCACAAAGACCCATCGACTCGCACAGAGACCCATAGACTCACACAGGGACCCATAAACTCACACAGAGACCCATAGACTCGCACAGAGACCCATAGACTCGCACAGAGACCCATAGACTCACACAGAGACCCATATACTCACACAGATACCCATAGACTCACACAGATACCCATAGATTCACACAGAGACCCATAGACTCGCACAGAGTCCCATAGACTCACACAGAGACCCACATACTCGCACAGAGACCCATAGACTCACACAGAGAGCCACAGACTCACACAGAGACCCACAGACTCACACAGAGACCCACAGACTCACACAGAGACCCACAGACTCGCACAGGGACCCATAGACTCACACAGAGACCCATAGACTCGCACAGAGACCCATAGACTCGCACAGAGACCCATAGACTCGCACAGAGACCCATAGACTCACACAGAGACCCATAGACTCGTATAGAGACCCATAGACTCGCACAGAGACACATAGACTCGCACAGAGACCCATAGACTCGCACAGAGACCCATAGACTCGCACAGAGACCCATAGACTCGTATAGAGACCCATAGACTCGCACAGAGACACATAGACTCGCACAGAGACCCATCGACTCGCACAGAGACCCATAGACTCACACAGGGACCTATAAACTCACACAGAGACCCATAGTCTCGCACAGAGACCCATAGACTCGCACAGAGACCCATAGACTCACACAGAGACCCATATACTCACACAGATACCCATAGACTCACACAGATACCCATAGATTCACACAGAGACCCATAGACTCGCACAGAGTCCCATAGACTCACACAGAGACCCACATACTCGCACAGAGACCCATAGACTCACACAGAGAGCCACAGACTCACACAGAGACCCACAGACTCACACAGAGACCCACAGACTCACACAGAGACCCACAGACTCGCACAGAGACGCATAAACTCGCACAGAGACCCATAGACTCGCACAGAGACCCATAGACTCGCACAGAGACCCATAGACTCACACAGAGACCCATATACTCATACAGAGACCCACAGACTCGCACAGAGACCCACAGACTCACACAGAGACCCACAGACTCACACAGAGACCCACAGACTCACACAGAGACCCACAGACTCGCACAGGGACCCATAGACTCACACAGAGACCCATAGACTCGCACAGAGACCCATAGACTCGCACAGAGACCCATAGACTCGCACAGAGACCCATAGACTCACACAGAGACCCATAGACTCGCACAGAGACCCATAGACTCGTATAGAGACCCATAGACTCGCACAGAGACACATAGACTCGCACAAAGACCCATCGACTCGCACAGAGACCCATAGACTCACACAGGGACCCATAAACTCACACAGAGACCCATAGACTCGCACAGAGACCCATAGACTCGCACAGAGACCCATAGACTCACACAGAGACCCATATACTCACACAGATACCCATAGACTCACACAGATACCCATAGATTCACACAGAGACCCATAGACTCGCACAGAGTCCCATAGACTCACACAGAGACCCACATACTCGCACAGAGACCCATAGACTCACACAGAGAGCCACAGACTCACACAGAGACCCACAGACTCACACAGAGACCCACAGACTCACACAGAGACCCACAGACTCGCACAGGGACCCATAGACTCACACAGAGACCCATAGACTCGCACAGAGACCCATAGACTCGCACAGAGACCCATAGACTCGCACAGAGACCCATAGACTCACACAGAGACCCATAGACTCGTATAGAGACCCATAGACTCGCACAGAGACACATAGACTCGCACAGAGACCCATAGACTCGCACAGAGACCCATAGACTCGCACAGAGACCCATAGACTCGTATAGAGACCCATAGACTCGCACAGAGACACATAGACTCGCACAGAGACCCATCGACTCGCACAGAGACCCATAGACTCACACAGGGACCTATAAACTCACACAGAGACCCATAGTCTCGCACAGAGACCCATAGACTCGCACAGAGACCCATAGACTCACACAGAGACCCATATACTCACACAGATACCCATAGACTCACACAGATACCCATAGATTCACACAGAGACCCATAGACTCGCACAGAGTCCCATAGACTCACACAGAGACCCACATACTCGCACAGAGACCCATAGACTCACACAGAGAGCCACAGACTCACACAGAGACCCACAGACTCACACAGAGACCCACAGACTCACACAGAGACCCACAGACTCGCACAGAGACGCATAAACTCGCACAGAGACCCATAGACTCGCACAGAGACCCATAGACTCGCACAGAGACCCATAGACTCACACAGAGACCCATATACTCACACAGAGACCCACAGACTCGCACAGAGACCCACAGACTCACACAGAGACCCACAGACTCACACAGAGACCCACAGACTCACACAGAGACCCATAGACTCGCACAGAGACCCACAGACTCACACAGAGACCCACAGACTCACACAGAGACCCACAGACTCGCACAGAGACGCATAAACTCGCACA